>NW_027069781.1:422599-595770 GCF_002906115.3 Quercus suber | reverse complement strand
AGTAAAAAAAAAAAAAAAAAAAAAAAAAAAAAAAAAAAAAAAAAAAAAAAAAAAAAAGAGATGCAGAGACTTTGAGGGATGAGAGAGAGGCAGAAACTTTGTGGGTTAGGGGAAAGTGAAAGGCAGAGACTTTGTGGATTAGGTGGGGGTAGGTGGGAAATAATAGAAAAGGTGAGGACAAATATTAGTTTAATATTTTTCGATCCATACACATTCACTAGAATTTATCTTTCAATCCAAATGAAATGCTTAATAAATTGAATTAGGGTTTGTCACATGCACACACATTAAATTCAACATGAAATTGATTGATCGCATATTGGATGATGTGATATGAATGTTGGCCACCATAATCTAGAAAACCAGTTTCACTAGATAAAGTAGGTGCCTAACACCTTCCTACCTTGTAACATAGCCTCTGAGCTTAGATCAAGGGTTGATAGATCAATGTTTATCTTTGTAATTTTCAATTTCAAGATTGTAACTAGAAAACAAAACCATGTACTTTATCTTAGATTGTATCTAGGACCAAAACCATGTAATTTTCCTACGATCAATGTAAATTCAATTTCAAATTAATCAAATGAGGAATTTTTCAATTTTGGTTTTCTTATTTATTCCAATAATTAAGTGGGTGGTGACTCCATTGTAAAACCATAAATCTAAAGGGAAAATATAATCAGTCGAACCTCCATTTTGAGAGACAATAACACAACTCCACCCATTCACATGGATTTGGCCCAACATCTAAAAAAAAGGGGGCTGGGGGCATGGTCTCTCACACGTATGGTATACATGAGTTGTATACAAAGTAAACTTAGACTCAAAAGTCTAAGACAAGAATATGTAAGGCAAGTTAAGTGTGGTTGGACTAATCTATTGCCTACGTAAATTCAAAATAGGTCCTTTACCGAAGTGTCTCAAGACTTGGTAAGGATAACATCCATTGGAATGAGATTAAAACACCTCTTTTAAGAAAATCACTATTAGTGAGAACCCAACCTCGAATTGATTTAATACAAGAGGTTTAAAGGGTAATAATAAGCTATTGATATGTGGTTAGTAAGAGCACTAAATTTGTGTCTCATTCAGGATGGATTAGTGCAGACTATTACAATGAAAATAGAGGATGGGTTTTAAACTCTTAATGAAGTTCATAAATCATAAATGTCTGTGTAACAGGGACATAAGAAGGAACTTCTCCATTGTGAACATAGGAGTGGTGCCGCTTTTAACAAGAGTAAAAGGGTTTTCTCTTGTATATGTTCAGTAAACCGGGAAGAGCATAAGGCCATAATAGTGCTAACAACATGGATTTCTAAAATGTGTTGTGAATATTCTCATGTGTGTGTTGTTTCCGATTTCAACACATAAGAGTTTTGGTTTAAGCACCAAGCCACCATTAATTCTGTTGATTTCTTGAGCAATTACATTAAAGGGATGTTTAAATTGAAAGACACCTTCCATTATATATGATAGAATATCAATCAAGTAAGACATATATTCTTACAATCTAGTGGGGGATTATGATGTATATATATATATATATATACATATGAAAATGTGTCTATTGAAAGGACATAACCTTTTATATTAGATATATATCAAAAGTACATTTTTATGAAAACGTGTCTATTGAAAGGACACAACCTTTCATATTGGATATATATCAAAAGTGCCTTTTAACCAAAAGGTACCTAGTAAATGGAAAAATACCTATTGAAGAGTTATAATCATTTGGGTATAAATAGTAGTTTATATTCACTTGATAACTAATTTTTCTCTCCTAAAAGTTAGTTTCTAAGAAACACAAGAAATCCTGTGAGTATTCTCCAAAATTGTTATTTATAGAACTCAATAAATTTAGTTGTATCTTGTAGACAAGTTTGTAGAAACCCTTTAGCAACTTGTGTATGGGGACAAGTATTGTCTAAGAATAACATTCAATTATGCCACCAAGTCAATCAATAACTTCTATTTACTTGATGTGTTCATTTTGTTCTTTCATTATTACTCATTGATTTGGTGAAATCCCCAACATTATTGCCCAAAGGTAAGTGTTTGAAATTTGACCTAATTGTATCTGTTTCTGGCTGTCTTCATTGGCTTATGATTGACAACAATATGATGTTTGTTTTTCATGTCAATACCAACAAATAGACAACATTTATTCTACCTTTTCCATTATGCAAGAAAAACTATTTCAATCCCATACAACTTGTTGAGTACCAAGGTGTATCAGGATGCTTTAAAAGAAATGATGTAATTTACAAGTATGGATGATGGAAAATCATGAAGTATGGAGTAAGCAACAAATTGTATGTATTGAACCTGCAAAACTTAGTACTTGTTATTATCTAGTTGCTTTCCAAAGTTCTGATATTATGCTAATGAAAGGAGATAGCCATGTGATGCACTACAATTTTAGAAGCGGAAATTCAAAAATGAGCAATGTGCAAATTAGCCCATTGGAAAATTTCCCCTTTCATTCGGATTTTGAACTTGTTGATTTGCATAATAAGAGTTATAAGAAAAAATATATAAAGTTTTTAGTTGGATTAGTAGATGTTTTAGTTTTTTGGATGAAAATTTATTTCCTACATTTAAAGGTGCAATAGAAATTTTTTTCTTTGTGAAGTTTTTTTTTTTTTTAGTATTATTGTTTTATATTTGACACCAATGGGATGTAATACAAAACTTATTTTTTTCTATTTTTGTTTTGTTTTGGATTAGTTTTGTTTTATTTCGTTTTTTAACGTCTCAAACACATGATAAATTTTGATTGATGGAAGATACATTATAAATTGTGATTGGTGGAGGATAAAGTAAAAAACAAAATATGTAATAGATGATTTCTATTCCTATTTCCTTAGTTCCTTAGCAACTTAAATAAATAAATAAATAAAATCAAACAAACCACCAATGACGACTAAAGTTTATTACAAAATGACACATGCTATGTATTGTAAAGGAGACATATCACATGCAGCTATCTATTAAAACTATGGGTGATCCTTATTGCTAGTGTAAAAACCTAGGACTCCATTTTCATGTACTTGATTATGTGTTAATTATTAGCACATTAGAGATGAAGGTTCATACTTTAGTTGAGAGAAGTGGGGTTTTTTGTTCGTTTGTTTAAGGGGCTTCATTGGTCATTTTTTTACGTTATTGGTGAATTTTTTATAAAGGTATAAATTTAGGTTTTATAGATTGCAAAAATGTGTGCCAATGCTTATGTAAGTTCCTCAAGAATTGAAGATAGTTCTAGAAGACAAGATGGCATGTTACCTTCCTTTTAAAAAGTTGGCTAGTTTTTTACATTTTGAGGTTTGGGTACTTTAGTTCATTAGGAGTAGAACTATATTAAATGTGTTTCAAAACATTACCTTCGAGCATATATGGAGAATGTGGGAGTTCTAAGAGTTTGCTTACTGTTGCTAGAGAAGAAAAAAATGTTATTGTTCATGACTGTGAGCCGTTGATTAAATCAAGAGAGGAAATAGTGTAGCATTATGCTTGAGACTTATATATACACACACATATGGCATACTAGAAGTTGTGTAATTACAGTTTGTTAATCTTTTAACTATTATGTGTATGAGGACAATTTGAGACAGTTAAAAAGTCAGACCAAACAAGAGAATTCTGTTATTAGTAGTATAGATTTGTTAGTATAGATTTATTGTCATGTTACAAGATAATTTACTTTCAACTAAAACTCTATTAATCGTTGATCACCGACCTACAAACTCTTATCTTTCTTTGGAGTAATAACACTATAAATAAGCATAAAACCTTACTCTTTGTTTATATGCTTTGGTGATTGCTTCTGCATCTTCCCCCTAAATAACTTTTTATACATTTATGTGACAACCTTAGTTCTATTTTCATTTTATCTTATATCTTTTAGAACAGTAAACATGTCATAGCCTTCTTTTTTTCTCTTGGTTCTGGAAAGTTTGCTTTATGGTTTTTTCTTGGTTTAGGAAACCATGCATCATGGTTCTATGCAAGACAAACAAAAAGGAGTCTCCTACTCTTCCAATGAGTATGATCTTTTTAATTTTGAGCCGGACAATATTAAGAGATATTGGGCGATGCAAACTCTTTTCAAAATATTGAAACTTGATCACCTATGAGTTTATGACCCAAATTTCATACAGGCACATTGAGAAAGAAGTAAAACTATTGACGGTTTTTTCATTCAAAGTTTAGAATGGAGCTACCCCATCAACAAGTTTGTATCCATTAACGAAGGATTCTAAATCTAAACTCTCGCTCAACTTCATACCTGGTCCGTTCTCCATTGTAGCTACCACTAAACAAGGTCTTCTTTTGTGCGTGAATGATTATAATTTTTGAACTCATAAATATTTTGTTTGCAAGCCGAGTATTAAATAGTGGAAGAAGATACTAAATCCTAGAACTCGACATTTCACTCAAAAATGTGCAATGGTTGTGCTCAAATTTTCAACACACCCCATGTGTATACTTATGACCTGTAAGTCTATGAGTATTCTTTTCTTTTTTGTGAGATTTTTTATTCAAAAACATGGGCATGGAAAAAACTGAAAGATGTAGGATTGTTGCCCAAATTTGAGTGTTTGGGATTTGACTCAGTTGTATCTGTTTTTGAGTCTCTTCATTGGCTTATTACTAGCAACAATATGGTGTTTGTTTTTCATATCAATACCAACAAATGGACAACATTTCATCTCCCTTTTCCATTATGCAAGAAAAACTATTTTAATCCCATGAAATTTGTTGAGTACCAAGGGTGTGTTGGGATGCTTGTAAGAAAGAATGTAATATACAAGTATGGATGATAGAAAATCATGAAGTATGGAGTAAGAAACAAATTGAGTATTGAACCTGCAAAACTTAGTACTTGTTGTTATCCGATTGCTTTCCAAAGTTCTAATATTATGCTTCTAATATTATGCTGATGCAAGGTGATCGCAACGTGATGCATTACAACTTTAGAAGCAAAAATTAAAAAATGAGCAATGTGTGGATTAGCCTGTTTGGAAACTTCCCCTTTCATTCAGATTTTGAACTTGTTGATTTGAAGAATAAGTGTTATAAGAAAAAATATGTAAAGTTTTTAATTGGATTAAGTCGACAGTTTAGTAGATGTTTACAATTTAGTTTTTTGAATGAAGAAAATTTTCCTACATTTAAAAGTGCAATAGAGATTTTTTTTTTTTTTTTCATGAAGTTTATTTTAGTATTATGGTTTTATATTTGGCACCAACATGATGTATTAGTTGGATTAATTCGACAGATTAGTAGAGATTTGTTTAAGTATTTTGGATGAAGATTTTTATCCTACTTTTAAAGGTGCAATATATATGCGTATGTATGTATTTTTTATTATTATAAATTTGTGAAGTTTTTATTAGTATTATTGTTTTGTACTTGACAATAGCAGGGTGTACTACAAAACTTTTTTTTTCCTATTTTTGTTTTGTTTTGAATTGGTTTTGTTTTATTTTGTTCGTTAACCACTCAAACACAGAATAAATTGTGATTGGTAGAGGATAAAAGTAAAATTCAAAATATATAACTGCCGAATTTTATTCCTATATCCTTAGTTCCTTAGCAAATAAAAAATAAAAAATAAAAACAATCAAACAAACCACCAAGGACCACTACTTTTTATTACAAAATGACACATGGTATATATTGTAGAGGAGACATATCACATGCAGCTATTTATTATAACTATGGATGATCCATGTTGTTAGTGTAAAAACCTACTACTATGAGTGATCAACTAATAAATAAATAAATAAAAACACACTAATTGATAGCTGACACGCCTCTAATTGTACATTCTATGCTATAAACACTCAAATGTAGTTTAATAATCTGAGATGCAGACTAGCTATTTTGATTTAGAACTTGATAGTTGGAAAGGATAAAATTAAGCGTGTTTGTTATACACACCCTATTAAGCAGCTATTAATTGAAACCATGTTTTCAACTCATAATTTCATTTTAAAAAATGAGTGTGTAACGGTTTTTATCCTAAAATTAAAAGTGGATTTCAGTTAGTTTAACTATTAAAATCTTTTGTCTTAGAACAAAAAGATCAAGATCATGAAACTAAAGATTAAAAAAGAGCTATGGTTTTAAAAAACTAAATTGTTGGTTTAAGTGTTTAACTCACACATTACTTCATCAATTTGTACATGGACAAGGCCTTGCAACTATGCAAGGATGTCATGGCTCACTCACTGCGATTGATTTCCATACTACGCAGCACACACATGGCCTGCAATTTGCGAAGCCATGATCACAGGTCCATCACCTTCACAAAACCCACTGTCACAATGTCATTTAGCCAAGAAGAGTATTCATGAACCATAACAAGGTAGTATAGACTGTTATTGCCTTAAAAAACCTTGCTCATCCCATGGCATGGCACTTTCATGCCCACAAGTGTATGTGACTATCATTGATGCAAGGTGCCACCATTTGTAGCAACTCATTCTCAAGCATTAAGGTCTAACACTTAGGTAACAAATATCTAAGTAATAGTGACTCATAAATTTAGGAAGATAATTGTCAAATTTTTTCTTTCAGGGTCATTTACATTGCTACCTGTACGTGTAAGTTAGATTTGTAAAACTCGTGTGGAAAGTATGTGAGATATCTAACAGTAAATTTTGATGAAAAAGCTCAAAAACAATAAAAATGGAAGCTTTAACACCATGGTGTCGAGAGAAAAAGAAAGTAATGCAAGGAAAGTAAAGATGACAATGGGATGTACGTGAAAAACCCTTTGAAAGGGGAAAAAAAAAAAACAGGTGAGCAAGGATGAATGTCCCTTGCTCTGTCAAGCTTTGTATTATGTAAAAATAGAAGTTTCCTTTGTAGAATATTGATATTCTTACTAAAGGAGGGACCTTTTCTCTACCTCACTTCCTTACAAACTTTCTACCATTTTCTCTATTGTTCTATCCTGATTCTTACCCTAATAGTCCAACAACATGTTCCTTTTATAGTTTGAGGAATGTTGCTAGGTACTAGACAAATGTCACATTGTGATTCCCGTATTGGACCCTAATACAATTGCTGTACTATCTAGTGGTTGGAGGAGAGAGAATGAGCACGCCAAGGTCAGTATAGCGGCGTGAAAGGTGACCTTGCCACTACGTAGGGAGCAATCCTTGCACAAAGAAAGGGACATCAAGGGCCTTAAGAGGAATGCACGTGTCCCCAACAGTGGTCCGGCACAAGCACAACCAATGGGAGGGAAGGATTTCATAACCTCTGACCAAAGAGAGTCACTATTCCCCTTTTGTGAGTATTGGGTGTCCATATCAGGTGCAAATCTCATTTTTCCCAAGATGATCACGCCATTGGCATGGATCAAAGATCCTTTCTCCTAACCAATGGGAGGGAAGGATTTCATAACCTCTAACAAAAGAAAGTCACTATCCCCTTTTTGTGAGTATTGGGTGTCCATGTCAAGTGCAAATCTCATTTTCCCCAAGATGATCATGTCGTTGGCATAGACCAAAGATCCTTTCTCCTAACCAATGTTCATCTTCCTTGCTCATAGCCATTCTACGCGTAGGGTCCAAATCCAGCCATGTCAGCATTCGTTCATGCCTTGGTTGGTGTACCGTACACTACCTTAGAGATATTAAATTTTGACTAAAGTGTAAATTGTATCATCTAATTTTGACATATTTTCAATTACTTTTATTTTTAACTTTTAGTCTTTTAACTTATTTCGTATTTAATATAGCATTTTGTGTAGTTTTGTTCAATTTCATTGTTAAATTTAGTATTTAAATATAAGCATATTAATTCATGTTAATATATTTAGTAAGGGTCCATTTGGTTAGGTGTTTGGGGAGCTTAAAAGAGTATTTTTAAAACCCAAAACTTTAATTTGCAACCACAAACCCCCATAGTTTTTTTTTTTTTTTCAAACGCTGATTTTAAACTCAAAACACAGTTTTCCAATAGATTATACAAACGCATCCTAAGTGTCATATCCTGTCAAAGATATTCAAATACATAGCTCATAAAGTCTCTGATTGTTGAATAAGAGATCTAGGGGATCCCCGTCTACATTAAAAACCGATTGATGTATTGGTCTAATAATAAAAGAGCACAATCATTAAAAGTGGAAGTCATAGGTCGAAACTCTATGAAAAAATATATATTTAATAACCCTGTCAAAACATTTCAACCCTAAACACAATTCGTTTAGTAAATGGGTTGACATATTATGAATCACTAGTTTTGATGGCACCAAATTAAAATAGAGCTTCTATTTAAAGAACTATGAAACTTTGTACTAAAAAATGTATGTCATATACTGTTAATCTTGTTCATATAAATTTTTATTACACCATAAATTTAGAATAGCTATTTAACAAGAAAATTAAACTTGTTAAAAAACTTAGAGTAACTCTGTCATCCACTCACTAAAAAATTAAAAACTTCTATGAATGATAATGAATATCGTTGTCTTACATTTTATGCGTTTAACTATGATGAGTTTTTAATGAACATCCTTTAAGCAAGAAAAAAGAAATGGCATATGTGCAATTGAAGTTTTCATTAGATAATATTATAGGTCTAGAAGATCAAAACCTAGTAAATTAGTGTTCTCTACGTAACATATATAATACCCTATATCACAAATATTTCAACTTTCCAAGCATGATTAAATTTTTTTTGAGATATTAAAATTTAGAGGGGGTATTTCAGACATAGCACAGTGGAATATTCTAGGAATCATAAGATTTTGTTAGAGTTTGATTGAGAGATTAATAGTAGGGGTTATTTGCTGATTTCTAAAATATAAAGGAGAAATTTATTGGTTTTAAAATTTAGGAGAATTGTGAACTACCCAAGTATAAAGGGGAGAAATTTCCTTTTCCCCAAGTTTTTTTGTGTGAAAAACTTTTTGTTTTTATACTTAAAAAGTGGTGTGTAAAAAATAAAAAATAAAAAAACCCAGCTCAAGAAAAATGCACATAAAATAGTAAATTTTGGCTACAATCGGTCTACTATTTTATTACTATATGGAACTTACACCTTAATAGTTGTGAAAATATTGTGACATAAACAAAATGTCACAACATTTTAATAATATCTTTATTTTCAATTGGGGAGGGCTTTGGTTTGATATTTTAATACTTTATTTTGACCTATAAAAAATCGACATCTTAGCAATTGTAAAAATATTGTAACAGCAACAAAATGTCGCAACAGCAACAAAATTTCATAACATTTTCATAATAAATATTTTGTTATTTTATTTTGACCTATAAAAAACTAACAGCTCAACAATTATGAAAATATTGTGATAATTTCTTATGCTGGTATAACTATTCATAAAACAAAATACTATGTCAAACACATATAAATATTTAAAAAGAAAAGAAAAAGAAGAGATAACTATGAGTAGCAAGACTTCTTTGTTCTTTTTATGTAGATGTTTAGGCCACGTAGGGTTATTGGGTTTTTGAAACTTATTTGGCACCTCTTTTATATTTTTATTTTTAAATTTATTTGAATTGAGATAGAATCATAGAATTTTACTTTAGTCTAATCTAAATGTATGTATGCGAAGTTCCCTCTATGAGACTTGAACCCGACTCTTGCTTCCTCCACACTTTACAAACACCTACACTTATGGAATAATCATCACAATAACGGTGCGCAGTTGTTACTTGGCACCTTCTTATTTTAAAGGTTTTAGATAAAATTAACGTTTTGCCTTTCTTGTTCAAACTCATCATTTGGCTAGACAAAATTTGATCAAACCAAACTAAGGTAGATAAGTCTATTCAATATGTTTAGTACACCATCTAAAAAAATAAAATGGAAAACAAGATATATATATATATATATATTTTGGGTTTGTTTGAAAAAAAAGTATACACTTTAGAGTTTGTTGTTGTTGTTGTTGTTGATAATCTACAATATACACTTTAGAGTTTACTTTTATATATATATATATATATATGTGTGTGTGTGTTGGGGGGGGGGGTAAAATCCCAAATGTGTATATTGGGCCTTGGGCCTTGTTTGAAAATGTAGATACGTCTGAGGAGGAGCAAATGCTTGGGAAAGGTCTTGAGCCAGAAGATCACGTAAGGAAATGATAAAGAAATATCGTCCGAGGAGTTTATCCTTCTCGGATATGAAGAATACAGTCAAGCAAATACCTGGGCGGCTTGGGCAATCTTCCAGGAAGTTCCAACGATAAGGATGAACTTCATGCACGTATAAAGATGATAAGAACAGAGAAATATCTAAGGAAAAAGCTGCTACCATCGCATTAAATGTTTTGTAGCAACTTTTCTAGCCGCATTTATGTGGAGAAAATCATTGTTTTAAAAACTGGACCAGACCAGCCGGTTCAACTAGTTCAACCGGGAACCAGACACCAATCCAGTCTGGTTATCATTAAAAACCAAAAATAGAAGAAAAACCAGAAAAAACTGGAAACCGTCAGTTAAACTAGAAAAAACAGAAAAACCGGTTCTTGAATCCGAAGAAGAATCTGAAGAAGAATAAGAAGAAAAACTGGAATAAAATAGAACAAATTTCTTAGATTTGCACTAAAGTAAAATTGAGGAAAATTTGTGGTGAAAATAAAATAAAAGACATACTTCTTTGAATGAAATGTATAAGAAATCTATGCTTTGGGCTTTAACTGGAATAAAATGTAAAGAAAGACCATCAAAAACTTATCTTGAGAAAGAGAAAGACTTGAGATTTGAGAGGGAGCTGCTGAGATGAAGTTTACTGCATTACCGAAAAAAGTGTTGAAAGAAAGCTAAGGACTGGGGAGGAGTAAAATTTAAAAAGGGGTTTGAATCTGATTTGAGGCCTTAAGGTTGAGGGTAGGTGGTAATGTGTGGTTATAGATTTAAGGGAAATAAAAAAAAGAAGAAAAAACAAAAAAGAAAAGAAGAGTGAACGTGTTACGTGTGTGAGCAAGTGAGTCTGACATTTGCAATGAAAATTTGCTATGAAAGTCAAAAAGGTGATGAATGACATGTCTAGTCATTCTGACCTTTTAACTTTGGTTTTCGATTTTTTTTTTTTAATAAATAGGTAAAAGTTGAAAGTTAAATATCAAACTATTATTTATCTAATTCAGCAAAAAAAATTATTTATAATATAAATATATATATATATATATAAGAAAATTATTTATTTTTTTAAATACTTTCTTAATATAATTTATGAAAAATAAAAATTCATATATATATATATATATTTAAATATTTTAAATTAAATTATTTATGACATCATTGGTTCGACCATTGGTTCGACCCCGGTCGGACCATAAAACCGGTAATCAATCCATTTACCGGTTCTTTGACCGTACCGGTTTTTAAAACCATGGTCAAACCACTAATGAAAGCATGAAGAAACACCAATAACACCAAGAATAACAATATGCAAAAATTAACAATGTCAGATATATGAGATATAAAAAAGTCTAGATAAATGCTCGATTAAAAAGAAGCAAGTAAATATCAAAGAACACAATAATCTAATACATTTCTTTTTTTTATATATAGTATAAAATAACAAAATACATCAACCATTTTCTAACGTAACAAAGTTGATCTAGGTTTCAACAAAATACATCAACCATTTTTCTAACATAACAAGGTTGATCTAATTACTACCAAAATACATCCATCCAAGACATCATTTACATGTATCAACTTTCAACTACCAAACTATTTACTTGATGCTTGTCTTGCAAGGATTCCCTCTTGGAGTTGTTCATAAAAAAGTTTTAGTGCACCGGACATACCACTTGTGTCCAAGCTCATAATTCTCTCATCCTTTATCGAACTCTATCCCTATCCCTCAACTCTTCCAATCGAATTCTTTCCTTATCCCTCAACTCTTCCAATCAAACCCTTTCCGCTTTGATGCGAAGACTCACCTTTTCTTGTTCTTGTAAGTCCTCAATAACTTTCATATTCTTTGCCAAGTATTCTCCAACATCTTTTCCACTAGCCTTTTTTTTTTTTTTTTTCGATTGGCATTTTCAGCCTTCCTACCTATTGGTCTCTCGAAGTTGGTAGTGTCATCGACTAAGGACATGTTATCCCTATCGGCAATAGATATTGAATCTTGAGTTAGAGGTAGCACTACTCTCGAGTATTCCTTAGGCATGCTCCATTTTGGTTGGTGCTTTAACACATGCCAACAATGTTCAAATGGAAAGTCTTTTTTTTACTTTTTCTTTATACATAGCCTTTGCATTTTCAATCTAAAAAAATTAAAAGAAAATGCAAATAATTAGTATCTTTAAACTATTAGTGAATATCTATTTTGAAACTATTGCAATATAATTATACCTTGTCCTGTTCGGTTGTACCACAATGAGGGGTTGCTTCAAGTGCAACTATGATCCCACAAAATCTACTTGTCTCCCTTTTAATCATTCCCCCATTGACTTGATAGGGAGCGAGCAATACATGTAGTGCTAGATGGGCTGTATTGGCAGAAGTATTGTTAAATTTTTTCACGGAATGTTTCTTGTTTCAGCTCATTACCATACACAACACCAATACTAGTATTGAGCTATGTTGAAACAATGATATTATCTTCCTCTACACTAAAGTTGGTACCTTGTCTCGGCAGTTTATTGGAGGTGGTGATCTTAACTTTAGGGGAAGAAATTGGGTTATTTTGGGATACACCCAACAAAGAAGAGTTAACATAAATTTGCCCTTGTATGATACCAGTGTAAATCGACATGTATTGTTGTGGGTCTATAAGTAGATAATGTACAATCAACTGAAGTTCAATATAAAATTAGAATCAACAAAAAGAGTAAATAATTACAATTAGAGTAAATAAGTATGTGATAACAGTCAATGAACTATAATAAGAACAAGAAGTTTGACAATACAATTTTAGATTAAATTTATAAAAAAAAAAAAAAAAATGATTCCCCTACCCAATATGATTGACATACAACAGCAGAATCAATATTAATATAGAGCATGTCACTAAAAGTCTTATTTAAAGTATTGTTGGTTCAGCGCACAACTTTTTAAGGAATATAATAGCAATCATGGCATAATTACTCTTCAAAAAGAATATCTGGAATGGTAAGTACTATCAAACGCATTCTACCATATAGCAATAACTATAGCAATATCTAATACAAATTTACTACAATATGGCAACTATTAAGCTTCCAACATTCGTAATCAGCATGTTCAGGCTCTTATCACAAAACTAATCATTCTGAAAGAACCCTCTAAGAAAAATCTTTTTACAGTAAAGCTCAGGGACCACAATTTAGGACACACTAGACTAAGTTTTTACAAAATTACTTACTATCTCACCTCATTTAACCAGAACAAAGGTTGCAAAATTTTTGGATTTTGTGTCATAGTTTCTTCCAATATATTTTAATATTTTGATAGTGCAAAGAAGTAATTATCCTCTTTCCACAAAACACACGGCTTCAGGTGCATAGGGTAATAGTTATAAAGCAATTTTTTCTCATCCAGCAGATTCACAGAGCTAAAGACATTACACTATTGTGGTACATAAATACAAAACCTCTCAAACAAAACAATCACATCACAACAAATACATAAACACATTCATTCAAACAAGGCAATGCATATCTGAAAATGGAAATCAGTAAGAACCTATATAAAATAAAATAAAATGGAATTCCACACAACGAGTAATCTCGACAAGTTCTTGCAAATACCAAAGGAGATTTTCAACACAAATACTAGCACCCACCCCAAAAAAAAAAAAAAAAAAAAAGAAACTTGCTTTTAATCAAATGCTTGACTATAGATAATGCAATAACCGCATCACCATTGGCAAGAACACATGAGTAAAATTCTTCACTATTGCTTCATACTTGGGATCAGTTGTCCCAATGAACTTATCATAAGACATATCTAACTGCAGGCAAAATGAAAACAACAAAACAAAGGAGATCATAAAAAAAAGGGGAAAGTATGCACAACAATTGGAGCATTCAACAAGTCAGGCTAGAGTAAATTGAGAGTGCATTTCTATCTTGGGTTAATTCTGCCTTTTACATCATATTTTGACACGAAAACTCCACGCTGAATTACAATACCATTTCAAAGCTCCATAAAAGATTCAGACTAAAATCATAGAAAGATTGACAAATATAACTAACTTGTTTAGAGTTGAATCGGCTAGAAGTTTTACCCCAATCGGTGATGACCTTGTGACAACAATACAAGACTTACAAAATCCCTAATCCAAAACAAAACCTAATAACCCATTGTTTATACCATGAAGCTTCAGTCTGACCCAAATGGAAGCCTAATCCCCTCCCTTGAATCTTCAGTTTGAGATGAAAATATGGGTTTCAAGACTGGGTTTTTGGGTTTTGCTCAGGGATAGAAGAGTGGATTCAGTTAGTGGAGAGAATGCTTGGGTTTGTTATGGGTTCACTCAGAGGAAGAAGAGCAAAGGCTATGTTTATGATGGTGGGTTTGGTCAAAGGGAGTAGTGAAGCGAAGATGGGTTTGGCGGCATAGGTTAAGGGAAGGGAGGCGCGGCTTAGGTTGAGGGACGACGAAGAAAATAAAAAAAGGAGAGGAGGCAGAGGCGTAGGCGTGGAAGAAAGAGAGAACCAGCAAAAAAAAAAAAAAAAAAAAAGAGGGAAAATAAGAGGAGATAGATGCGAAAAGGTTGAAAGGTGAAGTGTGAGAGGGAAAGTGAAAAGGAAACACACATGTTTTATTAAACAAATCAATTTTTTTTTTTACAATCTTGCTATAGTGGGCTGCTAGAGATAGCAGCCCATTATAGCTAGATTGCAAAATTAATAGGATTTACAATTCTTGATGGGGCATGCTTTTTACAAACTTGATGTTAAAATTTAGCATTTACAATTCTTAATGAGAATACTCTAAAAGAATTAAAAATGTAAAGGCTTACAGTTAGTTAAAGCCCAAAATCACCAATTATTGGAGATCTGAGTCCGACTCTATGATTTATGGATCAATATATATATATATATATATATATATATTATAAATGAAATCCAAACCTTAAACCCTAAAGGGCCTAAACCCCTTTATTATCTCTCTAAGAAAAGATTGAGTGCTAAGTGACGATAAGCTGGGTTTTTGTTTGCAAATAGATAAGAGGTAGAACTAAGAAGAACCTGCAGGGACAAGGGCCCAAAAATTGTATATTGGGCCTTGGGCTTTGTTTGAGGAGGTTGATTGGCTTGAGGACCGATAAATAGTAGTGAGAATGACAAGTTCAGAATCCCCTGAGTAAGATGCAAACAGAGAGAATGAGAAAGGTAGTTCGAGGAGGCTTACCTTCTCAAATGAGCAAAGCACAGATCAAATACATGTTCTATCATTCAAAGTGACCTTTCAGGATGTTCTATTGATAGGGACGTGTATTGTGAACATACAAGAGGGATGGAAGCTCATAAATATCTAAGGAAAAGCTACTGCCACTGCATTAAATATTTTGCAGCTAACTTTTTGACTGCATTTATGCAGAGAAGACCCTTGAACAGTAAGCCTTTACATTACAACTCACAAAGAGCTAGAGAGGGTGCTCGATAGGACAAGCACTCAAGTAGTGGCTTGGATGATTAACAAATGGAGGGTCAAGATCATTAAGAGGGAGATATATAATGTAAGAGGCCCTTGGAAGGAGGGGGATGGAAAAAATCAAGAAAGAACACTGTAGCAATCAGGAACCAAACTTGTAATCAAACTTAAGAGTAGTATATAAGAATCAGTCTCCTCGAACTCTGCTGATGACATTTTTATTTAGTTTAAACTTGTCTAGTTTCAATCTTTTGTCATCAAGACCTGTTTTACTTGTTATCTGACTAACTAAAGCCTAGTTTTCCAAATCCACTCTTTACAAATTCATTGTTTTGAGTTTTTTGGGTCTAGGTCCATCCACCTTTTGGGCTAAAGAACTCAAATCTGGTCCTTTCAGAACCCATGAAGACATTACCAAACAAGCGCATGACATAAGCCCAAGCCAATTTATGAAGTTGAAAATTGAAGTCTATGAAGGCCCATTTGTCTCTATTTTATATTCCATATGAGATCTGTAGCTCTCTATGACTATCTTTATTTATTTATTTTTTTTCAATCATGTATAGGCAAAGAAAATCAAATTAAATTCTAAAATTGAAATCTAAGTTTATGCCATGTATCAAATTAGTTTCTTAATTCTAGTACAAGTATTTATCATTAATTAGTATATAACCCGTGTATATGCATGGTACGTACAATTAAAAACATTAACAATTACACACATAATTTTTTCAAAGAACAAAAATTATACACATATATGGGTTCAAATTATACCTAGTGTAAGAGTTACATATTTTTTAACTCATAGATGAATTTTACTCTCTCTCTCTCTCTCTCTCTCTCTCTTTATTTTATTTTTTATTTTGGATGTAAACATGAATTTACTCTTTTTTTTTTATTGGCTTTTTTTGGTTTATTTATATTAGACTTTTCATCTTCTGCATAACATTAACTCACCTAGAACAAAAATTAAAAATAAAATTAGATAGGACACATGGCGCAAAATTAGACAACAATTGAAATCCAATTTAAATCATAATTAGATTTTCTCTCAACTTTGGTTTTAATTATATATATAGATTGTAACAATCGAGACCTTTTATTTTTTATTTTTAAAGACCTTATCATTTCAAAGGGAGAATATTATTTTGAATTTAAATTGAGTGAGATAATTCAAGAATAAAATCTTTTTAAAACTATAATTAAAAAACTTAAATTGTAATTTATTGCATCATAATAACAAAAATTAGGTTAAGAAGTAAAATAGTATTTCATTTCCCAGAATAAAATACACAAGCTTGAACAATTTGCATTTTCTACTATAGTACATTCTTTCAAAACTTTTTTAAGAGTTAACAAAATATAATAAATGACCATATTTAGCTTATTGTATGAATGATAAAATGTATGTAATTGCATATTTTAAAATGTATTCATACATATGCATAAGGTTTTAAACTAGTTATAGTTAATATTAGAGTTTTAACCTATAGTGTCGGATTCTTATAATTGCTCATTCTTATTGGGTTAAGAAACATTAATTAATTTTTGGTGTAAATGAGAATTAAACCAAAATTTTTTTTCCAATGAGAATCGAACCCAAATCTTTTTACTTTTTGATTTGTCATCGAATCAACCCCTAAATCTCTATGGAATTCTATTTCTTATTAGTATTATTTAAAGCCCCAAAAACTGTCATATACGCTTGGAAGCTCCATACGGTTGACCTTATCCTATAATAATCACCCAGACAATAACGACATAACAGCAACTTGCACTTGTCTTGCCTTAAACTTTTGGTCAATCCAAACTCAAATCAAAAGCAAACAAAACCAAACTCTACCTTCCCAAAAAACCCCGAGACTCACTCACACAGACACTGAGTCACTGTGTGTGACTCAGTCCTATGATCTCTCTCACCATGAAGAAGAAGAAGAAGACCACCACCACAAATCAAACTCACAAACCCACAAAACCCATTTCCCAAATCATCTTCCTAATCCTCCTCTCACTTCTTTCTTGTGTAAATTCATTACGAGTCAAACCTCCACCACCTCTTCCCATTTTGCCCCTCCCTTCAGCTCGACAGCTCCAATGGCAACTAGGCAACATGGCCCTCTTCCTCCACTTCGGTCCCAACACCTTCACAGACTCCGAGTGGGGCACAGGCGATGCTGACCCTTCTGTCTTCAACCCCACAAACTTTGACCCGACTCAGTGGGTCCGAGTCGCCAAAGACTCGGGCTTTTCACGCGTTATACTCACGACTAAGCACCACGATGGGTTCTGCCTTTGGCCTTCGGAGTACACTGACTACTCCGTTAAGTCCAGCCCGTGGAGAAATGGGAGTGGTGATGTTGTTGCGGAGCTAGCTAATGCTGCTAGGGACGCAGGCATTGGATTGGGACTTTATCTTTCGCCGTGGGATCGGCACGACGTGTCGTATGGCAAGACTTTGGAGTATAATGAGTTCTACATGGGCCAGATGACCGAGTTGCTCACAGGGTAATTTATGATTGGGGTTTTCACTTTTTAAGTTAAATGTGAGTATTTGTGAACTGGATTGGTTTAGTTTTATTAAGAAATTCTGGAAGATTGGAAATTTTGAGTTTTATGTGAGTTTTTGTGAACTGGGTTGGTTTAGTTTTGTCAAGAAATTCTGGAAGATTGGAAATTTTGAGTTATATATATGAGTTTTTGTGAACTGGGTTGGAGTTTTGTTAAGCAATTGTGGAAGAATTTATGTTATTCAAAATTCAGGCTGATGTATCTCTTATGTTATCAGAGAATTCATGTTATGGACTATGCATTGTTTTGTTTATTAATTGGATTGTTCATTATTTGATTTAGCGGTTATTGAACCTTGGGTTCTTTCCAATATATTTGTTTTTTAAAAAAAAAAAAAATCGGATTCTTGTTCTGTATGAATCATTTTTGTGCCATCTGGAGTTTAGTTGAGTTGATATTTAACATTATCAGCTGTATGATTTTTTTCCTAATTGTTTAGGTTTAAGAAGTTGTTGAAGATTGCTTTTTGGTTAAGGAGTAGATTATTGTTTGTGTTGGTTCAACTGACTAATTCTCTTTCTTTTTGGTGAATTTGAACTTTTTTAGTAATTTGCTAATTTGTGTTATGAGTTCCACGGTTAGAGATTCAGTCTTTCAGAGAATTATAGTAATGATGTTTCAAATTGGACCAGGTATGGAGAGATCAAGGAGGTATGGTTGGATGGTGCAAAAGGGGAAGGAGAGAAGGACATGGAGTATTTCTTTGACAGTTGGTTTAGTCTCATTCATCAGCTCCAGCCTGGGGCTGTCATTTTTTCTGATGCTGGTCCAGACACCAGGTGGATTGGGGATGAGGCTGGTGTTGCTGAGTCTACTTGCTGGTCTCTTTTCAACCGGAGTGATGCCCAGATTGGTGGCACTGATCCTCAGTGAGTTTCACTTTTGTCCCTCGCTCCCATTAGTGAATTTGATTGCTTAAGATGGTATAGATTGAGGTTTTCTAGCATTTGGAATAGACTATTAAGAACAACTTCTTAAGTTGCACACAGCTCATTAAAAGTCTTCTGAAGTTTCTGCCTGGTTCAAGATGAATTATTTGGTTATAACTTATAGTCCCATTACCATTCAATACCAATTGCTCTGCCCTCATTTTTCCCTGCATCATTCATAGATCATGTGGTATGCGCTGATGCACTTGGCAGATAAGTGCTCTTTAGCAGAATTTTCTAATCCCTAAATAATAATTCTCATGTTCATACTTCAGTAATAAACTCGATCTAATACTACAGAGCAGTACATGGATGTGATCCTGCAATGTACCATTAACTTAGTGGGAACTTTTTATACTATTTATTAATTAGAGATCTCATTGCTATGAGTTCTCAGTCTCATTTAATAAAGTATGCTTGTTTCAGCCCTTGTTTACAATTACTTTTATCTGTTTATAATTGTATCTCAAATTTTTTTAAAGTGCTAATTTAAATATTAAGTGTTACCTTTCTGGAAACACTATGCATACTTGATCCCTGAAAGAATGAGAGGACAGGACAAGAGATACACTAAGAAATAGCTATTTCCCATGAAGACTATCTTTTAATGTCTCTCATCCTTTCCTAGTGCAATAAAGTATTCCATTCCATTCAGATATGTTTGATATGTCTAACAGATACTCAAGGGGAGGAGATCCAGTTGGTCATGACTGGGTACCAGCTGAGTGTGATGTCTCAATCAGGCCTGGTTGGTTTTGGCATGCATCGGAAGCTCCAAAATCTGCAAGAAATCTTCTTGACATATACTACAAATCAATTGGTAGAAACTGTCTGCTGTTACTAAATGTGCCCCCAAACTCTTCGGGTCTTATATCAGCTGAAGACATAACAGTGCTTCAAGAATTCAGTGACCTCCGAAGGTCCATATTCTCCTATAATCTGGCTATCAATGCTTTTGTTAATGCCAGCAGTACACGAGGAGGCATTTATGATTCTCGTTTTGACCCCCACAATGTCCTGAAAGAAAATATTTACACCTATTGGGCCCCTGAGGAGAATCAAATTGATTGGGTCTTATATTTAAACCTTCAAGAATTACTGTCTTTCAATGTTCTGCAAGTTCAAGAACCAATTCACATGGGACAGCGGGTTATTGAATTTCACCTTGAGATCTTGAACAAAAATGGGAAATGGAAGAATGTGATCAATGGCACTACGGTTGGATATCAGAGGTTGTTGCAGTTTCCAACTGTAAAATCTCAGTACTTGAGGTTTGTCATCAACAAGTCGCGGGCAGATCCACTCATTTCTTACTTTGGAATTTATATGGATCAAGGCTCCATAGTGAGTAACAACATATCTGACACAAGCTCAAGAACACATTTCAATAGCAGTCAAATACTTCGGCAAATGACATACAACCATTCTCAGATTGATAGTCTATAGAATTTGAAATTTTCTGGTGCATAATTGTATGTGTGATTGTTTAATTATTATGATATTCATTCTTTAAAGATTTCTCATATGCAAAATTACAGCTTTCAAATTGATACATTTCTTGGCCTCTTTATTGAGATCAATCACAATTTCTAAATTCTTTTTGGTTACTGAGCATTCTTGGAAAGTAGATCTTCAAATATGAACAGAGTGCACTTGAAGCTGAAGTTATAGCATATCTAGTTATCTGGTTTAACTCGCATGTTCCTGAAGATCCAGCTGCTTTTAGAGGCATCTTCCACCCTTATGGTGCAGTAAATGGAGACTCAACAAAGTTGTGATCTCTATTGTAGCTTGGTTCTCTTATTGTCTTTGCTTTGTTTATTTATTTTTTAGTTCTTTTTTCTCCTCCTCTAGTCAGACCTTAGCTTTGTTGGAGGAGGGGAGAAAATGAGACTGCCTTGCCTAGTATCACTATCACCATAATTTGGACCTTACTGTGTGGTCAATTATTATTCTTTTTTCTCTTTTATGATGTCTTCTAATACAGACATGTCTGCTTTCTGAAAACAATGCACTCAAGAAGTATTATTTTCATTTGTGGCTTGATTTCTCTTATACACACACACACACACACACACACACACACAATCTTACTGTGACCAAGTTGAAGCCCATGAAATTGAAGTTAGAATGCGTAAGATAATTTGATTAGGATATAACATAGCATGTTACATGGTCTGGTTTAGTGCACTAGCTAGTAATGCAGCATTACTGCACTCAAAATGCAATTAGTTTGATTTGATGAGCTTAAAACAGCGTGTCCCTTGAAAATTTTCTCTCTACTCTATAGACTTTACACAATAGTCAATTGTAAAGGAGGCCTTCCGAAAGGATATACATTTGCTAGACTGTCCTTTCCACGATGGATCCCCATTAAGAGGTAATTTACCCCCATTAAGAGGTAATTTACTAATTTTATAAGATAGGAGAAGTTAATGAATGTCTCGAAGGTATTGTTATTTTCTTTTTTGGAGATGAAACTGAAGGTATTAGTCTAGAGAATATTTTTGTAAACTTTTTATGTGAAAAGAAAAAAAAATTACCAATTGCTTTGATAGTTTTTTTTTATTTTATTTTTAGTGGTATCAAAGCTTTTCTAAAATAGTCTATTAACAAATGTCCTAAAGACATGTGTTAACCCATGATATTATTATTAATATAGTACTATAAGCTCTTTCTTTTTTTCTTTCATTCCGTGGTGGGATCATCATAATTACCAAATTATGGGGGGTTTAAAACATATTTGACTTCCCTACACGCTAATAGGGCATGTTTGTATATTAAAAAAGCCAAACAAACAACTTAAGAGCAACTTAAAGGGGAAAAAGAATCAATTTAAAATCATTCATGTGGGCTAAATGGTTGAAGTTATCATCCAGCCATTGATGGATGTTTTCCAGTTCAGAACCGTTGAATATCTTTTGTTGGATCTCATTTGCTTTTTTTTTTTTTTTTTTTTTTTTTATTTTTACAAACTGTTTATGGAAAAAAAGAGTAACTGATTTTTTTAACAGTTTTTTATATTTCTCAATGAGTGGTATTAAAACTTTCTTAAAATGGATAATTAACAAATTCTTTAAGGGAATCCATTAACATTACTCAATATTTATTGTTCTTTTTATTTTAACATTTGTTTTGACAATTTATCCCCCCAAAAAATGAAAAAAAATCACTCGCACAACTTCAAATCCTAACTAATACGGCCATTCTTCCTCCTTTCATATCAAATCCCACAAATTTTTGAGTCATGGAGGAAAACAAGAGGAACTCATACGTAAATTACATAGAGATAAATGACGTTAGTTCAACGATAATATCACAAGGTGTAACTCTCAACAAAAAAGAAAAAGAAAAAAAAAAATCACAAGGTGCAGAACCAAACAATATAGTATATATCTATCATGTTGAAATTTTCTCTTGAATGCACATCTAGTTTTGCATTTGAGTAATGAGTTATTTCACTAGCTTACACTCTTCCTTCGCTCGATGGTAGGGACCAGAGGCGGAGCCGGGGGGCAAGTGTCCCCCTGACCCCACCCCAGGTCTCCCCTCCCTCACATCTGTTGTTGTAATTTTATTTTTTAAAGTTATATTCCACATACAAAGCTTTGTTCTTATGGGGTTATAAGGACGTGAACGTGATATTGAGGAAATAAATAATTAAGTTTCAAAAGACAGATTTTAATGGAAATAAATTGATTTCAATTAGCTTCTTAACTACTAGTATTTCCGGTTTAAGAATAATTTAACTCGATGTGTTTTATTCAATATAGTCTATGTCATTGTTCACTTTAGTTTTCCTATAAGTTGTTAAAATAGCCACGAGAAGAAATAAACAAGGTAGCACTAGTTCCCAACATGGTCCTAATTGTTATGTGATAGTCTTATCATGTAATAACATTATTCTTTACTGGGGTTCACCGTCTCCCCTTTTTTTTTTTTTTTTGTTTCCTTCTTCACCTGGGTTCACGTCTCCCCTGTTCTTCCTCTTTTTTTTTTTTCTCGGTTCGGATTTGTGGGTACTCTGAAGAAAAAAAAAAAAAAAAGCTGCAGTGGTGACAAAAATGGGGCCCACAAATAGTGTGAAAAATATTGAATGATGAGAAATGAGTAATGTGCCAAACGGGTATTAATTTTAGAGTGATGGGTGATGAGTGATGAGTATTGAGTTATGAGTGATGAGTGATGAGTGACGAAAATTGAGTGACGAAAATTGAGTGATCAAAAAAGGTGGCCAAACAGCCTCTAAGTCTCTTGATGATTTCCTTCTCAAGCACAAACTCAAATCATTTACTGCTTTTTCTCCTTGTAATTCACATGCCAATTTGTATTCACTATGACATTCTAGGTTAGGACATCCATTTGATATGAAATTCATTCATTAAGTCATGTTTTTCCTTTCCTTCAAAACTGCTGTACTAAAGATTGTAATATTTGTCCATTGGCCAAACAAAAAAGGCTACCATTTCCTTTTGATAATAAAAGATCTGCTAATCCTTTTGATCTTGTTCATATGGATGTTTAAGGACCATTTTCTATTTCTACTACTAATGGGCACTGGTATTTTCTCACTAGAGTTGATGATGCATCAAGGGCCACTTGGGTCTTTCTTTTATAGGCTAAATCAGAAGTAAAGCCCCTGATTGTCTCATTTTATATTATGGTTCAAACCCAATTTCAGACTAAAATCAAGTCCATCAGAACTGACAATGCCTTGGAATTCCATATGGTTGAATTTTATAATTCTAAGGAAATCATTCACCAACAAAGTTGTGTTTACACTCCACAATAAAATTCAATTGTGGAGAGGAAACATCAGCATATCCTAGCAACTACTAAAGCATTGCAAATTCAATCTAGTCATCCTCTTGTTTTTTGAGGTGATTGTGTTCTCACAGCTGTGTATTTGATCAAGAGGCTTCCTACACCCTTTCTACAAAACAAATCCCCTTATGAAGTTCTGTTTAAACAGGTTCCATCTTATTCTCATCTTAGAACTTTTGGCTGTCTTTGCTTTGCCATTGATGTTGGTCCTAATAGACATAAGTTTTCCCCAAGAGTTAAGAAATCTGTATTCTGTGGTTAACCTTTCAGCATCAAAGGGTATAAATTGTTTGATCTTCAATCACACTCCTTTTTCATATCTAGGGATGTAGTGTTTCATGAAAGAGTTTTCCCTTCTTCTTCAAATGCTCACATTGATTCTACTGCATTGATTCCCTTACCTAGTATTCCTCATCTTTCATCTATTTTTCTTGATCCTACACCTTCTTTTTCAATTTCTGCTGATTCCATTGTTCAGTTTCATCATGATTTTGATAAAGACATTCAGGATTTTCCTGATGTTCTTGAAAATCCTATTTCTGAGCTTCCTCTTGTATTTGATGTTCCTAGAAGGTCAACTAGGATTTCTAAGCCTCCTTATTATCTTAAGGATAATCATTGTTATCAAGTGTCATCTGCAACCATTTCTAATCAGCCCCATTCACTTACTTCTCATCCTCTCTCTTCTTATCTTTCCTATGCCAACTTATCTCCTACCTACAAATCTATTTGTTGTTCTATTTGCATTACCACAGAACCAACACACTTTTCACAAGTAGTTTCTAATCCCAAATGGCAAGAAGCCATGGATGCTGAGATTGTAGCCTTGGAAGCCAATAATACTTGGACTATTACTCCTCTACCGCATAACAAACATCCTATAGGGTGTAAGTGGGTCTATAGAATTAAGTACAAGGTTGATGGGTCCATTGAAAGGTATAAGGCTAGATTAGTTGCTGAGGGGTTCACTCAAAAGGAGGGTTTGGATTACATTGAGACTTTCAGCCCTATTGCCAAAATGGTGCTGTGAAAGGTTGGTTTCTTAGCCAACTTGATGTCAACAATGCATTTCTTCATGGTGATTTGCATGAAGAAGTCNGATAGTCTTATCATGTAATAACATTATGGTTTTGA
Organism: Quercus suber; assembly: GCF_002906115.3. NCBI lineage: Eukaryota > Viridiplantae > Streptophyta > Magnoliopsida > Fagales > Fagaceae > Quercus > Quercus suber. Next base: position 570,722 of record NW_027069781.1, on the reverse strand, counting down.
ACAATTAATAGTGAAGACAAGTAAATCAATTGAACAACTTATCTGCTTATCTCTGCTCAATGATGATTACTAACGTTTAATCTTTTTACATTCATATGATTTGTTCGAATATCTTATATTTAAATTAATCTTTTAACTTCATACATTAATACTTGTTTGCAATATACATTTTTAGCCTGTTTAAATTATGAAGTAGTTTAAACATTACAATGATTATACTAACTCCTACGCTAGGCTCAAAAGAATTAAATTAAAATCAAGTATGAAAAGAAAAAAATTATAACTTTTACATTATATTTTCTATGTTGATCAAATATTGTTTAATAAATTAATTTTTTCTTATATTAATATATAATTTTTATATTAATTTTGTCTTCAATATTATATGCCTCCCCCCCCCCCCCAAAAAAATCAAATTCCTGGCTCTGCCACTAGTAGGGACTAACTTGATAACTTATTGAAAATAATAGAGATGAAATTAACTGCTGCTAAAATATAGAGATCAAATTAAAAGTGACATCGAAATATAAGAACCAAAATAGTATTTTTTAATTTTTAAAATGTGAATGTTAGCATGTCAATTGTAGATATTTTTGTAAAATAATGTATTTAAACGAGTTTAAGAGAATAATTTGCCTATTAGAGTATTTCCATTGGCAATTGTAAATGGCATATGTAGGGAAAATTTAGTATAAAGGCACAAAAAGAGCTCAACAGCCAGACTTGTAAAATCTTACAATTGCAATTGTGCTATAGTGCCATCATACTTTAGTAAAAATTATAATATATTTTAATTGATAAAGTGGAAGAGAGATGGGGGAGAAGAAAGAGAGAGAGTTGTATTGGAATATGTTATATTATTTTAGTGGGTAACATATATTATTTTAATGAGTAGAATAGGAAAATAAAAGTTGCGATGTTAATTGTGTTATAAAATGGTAATGGTATAATTGATAAAGTAGTTGATCAGTGGTCCCATTAAAAATAATTTTAAAAATTTATTTGCCATATCACATAGTCACTCTCCTCACAGCTAGCAGTCAAGACTCACGTCATTCAGCCATAAAGAAATTAAAAAAAAAAAAAAAGTCAAGAGTACTCACGTCAAGATTAAATAGCGGGTTAGAACTTCTTTCCTTCTCCCTTTGTGTGTGTGTGTTTGTTTCTCAAAAAAAAAAAAAAAGATTAAATAGCAGGTTTCACAATTTTTTTTTATTTTTAAAAATAAACTCTATGCAATATTACGAATAAAATTTTTTATAATAATTTTATTAGTTATTATTTATTTTTATTTGCATCTATCACTGACATATACCATTTACAACTTATCTCTTCAATGGCTTGAAGCAATTTTGTGGCTCCATACTTATTGCTAAAAGAAACCTTAAAAGTTAAAACATCCATTAACCTTTTCTTTCTCTTCCATCTCTTCACATTTTCACAATATCAAATATTGAATTTTGCTATAATCACAAATTTCAACTACTTAGAAGAATATAAGAAGAAAAGTTGAATTTTACAGAATTTTTTAAAATCATTTAAGATTGTGAAACACATACAAATTTTTTGCTATTTTGCTATATTCTCTTCCTTTTTAGTATTTGTCAAAAAACACTTTTATCTATTCGTTTTCAATTTATTTAAAGAAATCAAATTGCAAGTTTAAACTTTATATATGCATACAAAAGAATTTCTCAATTTGATTTTCATTAAGGATTTACATCGACAATTGAGTAAATTAAAGTAAGTATAAATTTTTTCTTCTAGAAAGTACGAAAAAATAAATTAAAGTTGACATATATATTAGATTATGTGTAGTAATATTCAGGCTCCCTAAATTAATATCCTGGCTCACCACTAAGTTGCTATATCTCTAACTTTATTCTTTACAAAAACTTGATGATAAGGAATCTCTTCCATTTGAATGTGGCCCTTAAAATTTGATATATATTTGCAAAGCTAGGGGTAATATATGCAAACATATATAGTAGGAAGGATTACGTGTCTTTCATTATAGATAAAGTATGTAACTGTAGGCACTGTCGTTCAACCTGTGGGTGGCAAAGAAAGCATGCATGCATGTGTATTCATAATGATCTATTATCTATATCTACCAGATAACTGAAGAAGGGTAGCTAAACTTTATGGCTTCACGTTGGTACAATAAAACTTTCATCCTACATTACCCTCACAAATGTCCTTTGTCTTTGTGTACCTTCTTTTTCATTCAACTAACTCTCTGTCACTGCCTTAACTCATTCTCAGCCTTGTTTTTCTTTTCACTTATTGCTTTATATAGGACCTTACCTACTGGAGCACGATTGGAATGGGCCAAATGCATGATGAGTTATACTTGTTACAAGGTTCAAGCCTCTCTAAAGCTACTAAGAGGCTATTTGGATGACCAATTCTCATGACTCAATTCTTAGTTTTCATAACTCAATTCTCAAAAATGGTGGGACCCATAGCAAAATACTCATTTGCCTGCACTAATACTTTATTTCCATAACTCTGTTTCCAATACTCAATTCTCTACTTTTTGAGTTATGAGTTATGGAAACTAAAAACAACTTTTGGCTGTTTTCAGTTTTCAATTCTCATAACTCAATGGCATTTTTGTAAATAACACTATATGAGGGACCCACTGCCATACTTTTAGCCACAACTTTTGACCTTTTTTTTTCTTCTTCTTTCTTTACTGGGGTTCACCGTCTCCCCTTTTTTTTTTTTTTTTGTTTCCTTCTTCACCTGGTTCACGTCTCCCCTGTTCTTCCTCTTTTTTTTTTTCTCGGTTCGGATTTGTGGGTACTCTGAAGAAAAAAAAAAAAAAAAGCTGCAGTGGTGACAAAAATGGGGCCCACAAATAGTGTGAAAAATATTGAATGATGAGAAATGAGTAATGTGCCAAACGGGTATTAATTTTAGAGTGATGGGTGATGAGTGATGAGTATTGAGTTATGAGTGATGAGTGATGAGTGACGAAAATTGAGTGACGAAAATTGAGTGATCAAAAAAGGTGGCCAAACAGCCTCTAAGTCTCTTGATGATTTCCTTCTCAAGCACAAACTCAAATCATTTACTGCTTTTTCTCCTTGTAATTCACATGCCAATTTGTATTCACTATGACATTCTAGGTTAGGACATCCATTTGATATGAAATTCATTCATTAAGTCATGTTTTTCCTTTCCTTCAAAACTGCTGTACTAAAGATTGTAATATTTGTCCATTGGCCAAACAAAAAAGGCTACCATTTCCTTTTGATAATAAAAGATCTGCTAATCCTTTTGATCTTGTTCATATGGATGTTTAAGGACCATTTTCTATTTCTACTACTAATGGGCACTGGTATTTTCTCACTAGAGTTGATGATGCATCAAGGGCCACTTGGGTCTTTCTTTTATAGGCTAAATCAGAAGTAAAGCCCCTGATTGTCTCATTTTATATTATGGTTCAAACCCAATTTCAGACTAAAATCAAGTCCATCAGAACTGACAATGCCTTGGAATTCCATATGGTTGAATTTTATAATTCTAAGGAAATCATTCACCAACAAAGTTGTGTTTACACTCCACAATAAAATTCAATTGTGGAGAGGAAACATCAGCATATCCTAGCAACTACTAAAGCATTGCAAATTCAATCTAGTCATCCTCTTGTTTTTTGAGGTGATTGTGTTCTCACAGCTGTGTATTTGATCAAGAGGCTTCCTACACCCTTTCTACAAAACAAATCCCCTTATGAAGTTCTGTTTAAACAGGTTCCATCTTATTCTCATCTTAGAACTTTTGGCTGTCTTTGCTTTGCCATTGATGTTGGTCCTAATAGACATAAGTTTTCCCCAAGAGTTAAGAAATCTGTATTCTGTGGTTAACCTTTCAGCATCAAAGGGTATAAATTGTTTGATCTTCAATCACACTCCTTTTTCATATCTAGGGATGTAGTGTTTCATGAAAGAGTTTTCCCTTCTTCTTCAAATGCTCACATTGATTCTACTGCATTGATTCCCTTACCTAGTATTCCTCATCTTTCATCTATTTTTCTTGATCCTACACCTTCTTTTTCAATTTCTGCTGATTCCATTGTTCAGTTTCATCATGATTTTGATAAAGACATTCAGGATTTTCCTGATGTTCTTGAAAATCCTATTTCTGAGCTTCCTCTTGTATTTGATGTTCCTAGAAGGTCAACTAGGATTTCTAAGCCTCCTTATTATCTTAAGGATAATCATTGTTATCAAGTGTCATCTGCAACCATTTCTAATCAGCCCCATTCACTTACTTCTCATCCTCTCTCTTCTTATCTTTCCTATGCCAACTTATCTCCTACCTACAAATCTATTTGTTGTTCTATTTGCATTACCACAGAACCAACACACTTTTCACAAGTAGTTTCTAATCCCAAATGGCAAGAAGCCATGGATGCTGAGATTGTAGCCTTGGAAGCCAATAATACTTGGACTATTACTCCTCTACCGCATAACAAACATCCTATAGGGTGTAAGTGGGTCTATAGAATTAAGTACAAGGTTGATGGGTCCATTGAAAGGTATAAGGCTAGATTAGTTGCTGAGGGGTTCACTCAAAAGGAGGGTTTGGATTACATTGAGACTTTCAGCCCTATTGCCAAAATGGCTGCTGTGAAAGGTTGGTTTCTTAGCCAACTTGATGTCAACAATGCATTTCTTCATGGTGATTTGCATGAAGAATACATGGCTCTTCCACTAGGCTTTCATAGCAAGGGGGACCATGGGGAGAAGCTTGTATGCAAGCTTAATAAGTCTCTCTATGGTCTCAAGCAAGTTTCAAGACAATGGTTCTCTAAATTTTCATCTACATTGATTCAGTTTGGATTCATTCAATCCAAGGCAGACTATTCCCTCTTTACTAGACAACAAGGAGCTTCATTTATTGTTTTGTTGGTGTATGTTAATGATGTTCCCATAACAAGCAATGATAAATAGCAAGTTGATCAGTTTAAGGTGCCATTAGATCAGAAGTTCAAATTGAAGGATTTAGGTGAGTTGAGGTATTTTCTTGGGTTGGAAGTTGCCAGGACAGCTAAAGGTATTTCTTTATGTCAAAGGAAGTATGCCCTTGAGATTTTGGAGGATGCAGGCCTTCTTGGTTGTAAGCTTGTCAAGGTTCCTATGGAACATAATTTAAAACTTAGTAAGTATGAGGGCTTATTACTTGATGATCCAGGGAAGTACAGGAGGTTGGTAAGAAGATTGTTGTACTTGACCATCACCAAGCTTGATATCACTTATGCAGTCCATAAGTTGAGCCAATTTATGGCTAAACCAAGACAACCACATCTTGAGGCTGCATTTAAGGTTTTGCAATACTTGAAGAATGAACCTATTAAGGGTGTTTTCTTTTCTATAAATTTGGATCTTCACGCGAAAGGTTTCACGGATTTAGATTGGGCATCATGTCTAGACACTAGGAGATCAATCACTGGTTACTGCATTTTCATTGGGGATTCATTGGTTTCTTGGAAATCAAAGAAACAGTCCACTGTTTCTCAATCCTCAGCTGAAGCAGAATATAGGGCCATGGCTATTTCAACTTGTGAAATTGTTTGGATTCTTTACTTATTGAAGGATCTTCAAGTTAATCATAATAGAGAGGCATTCTTGTTTTGTGATAGTCAGGCAGCACTACATATAGGTTCTAACCCTGTTTTCCATGAAAGAGCAAAACATATTGAGATAGACTGTCATGTTGTGAGAGATAAGGTGTTGGACAAGGTCATCAAGCTAATTCATGTTAGAACTTAATCTCAGTTAGCTGACTTACTCACTAAGGCTTTAAGTTATAAGCAATTTTCAGAACTCTTGTCCAAGATGGGGCTGATTAACATTTATCAACCATCAGTCCATCTTGAGGGGGAGTATCAAGGTAGTGTGCATCAACATAGCTTACATACAAAGCAAGTTCATCAACCAGAGCGGAGTGAACAAGCTTCAGCAATTGCACACTGCAGTTGCAAATTAGTTAGGCACCTTCAAGCATCAGTTGCAGTAGGAAAAGAGTTAGATCAGAAACGACTGTAGTTTAGGCTTTGCTATTGAGATTCTAAAATACGACACGTAGCTTTAGTTTTCTGCATAAGTTTGTTAGAATTTTCTGTTTTGGTTGGTTGGTTAGTTCTGCTCTTCTCTCTTCTGGGTTTAACCCGATACTGTATATAAGGCTTGTACCATTCAATTAATAATTAATTTACTTTTCTCCCAATTCTGTTTTCTGTTACCCACACCATAACTATTATATAAAATGCCAGCTCTTGCAGCTTCAAACTGATCTACATCTCCAACCCCCTATATCTACTAGTAATTCTATGATGGAATAAAAAGTAAAACCTTATTCTCGGTATTTGCATTCCCATTGTGTATGACGTTATAATATGTTCTTTTTTTTATTTTTTTATTTTTTATGTTTGTTCTTTTTACTGGTTAGTCTTTTATGCTAAACTTGTCCACCTTTTCGCCTTGCTTGGCCTGATGTTTATATCGCCTTATATAGATTAGCAGTGCACTTTCTGGTTCAAGTAACTCACCAACTTGACGAAGACCTTAAAAAATTAGTGACAAAATATTATGTAATTACACATTAATATTTTAAGATTAATTTTACATTTAATCATATCTCTTAATATTGACCCCCTAAATTAAAATCCTGATTCGCCACTAAGTTGACGAGTCCCTAACATTATTCTTTACAAAAACCACATGATAAGGAATCTCTTCCATTTGAATGTGGCCTTGAAATTTGACATTTGCAAAGCTTGGGGGTGATATATTCAAACATGGTGGGAAGGATTACGTGTCTTTCACTAGATAAGTATGTAACTGTAGGGATTGTCGTTCAACCTGTGGGTGGCAAGAAAAGCATGCATGCATATGCATTCATCATAATGATCTACATCTATCAGATAACTGAAGAAGGGTAGCTAAACTTTATGGCTTCGTCAAATATATATGGGTCTGGATCAGGCATGTGGTCCACCAAATTAAACTCAAAAGCCTGTCAAGATGGGGGCAGAGCCTTGTTCCTGCGTTACCATGACTGAAACGCGTGCTACTGCCATGAACATGGTGAATGAAGCTATTGCTTCTCTGCGTACCACTTCGTACCATCACAATAAGGATATCCAAGAAATCCAAAAGATTCAAGGAATCCATACCAGGACCTTGAATGAAATGAATCAAAACCTCAATGCCATTCTATAGAAATTGAATTCTCAAGATAGCAATTTACACTCACCTTAGAGAATTGTACCAGTGAATCAGAGTTCTTCAGCCTTAGTCACTTGCAAGACCTGTGAAATTGGACTTCCCATGTTTCTCAGGTGATGATCCTGCTAGTTGGGTCTATAAAGCCAATTAGTATTTTGGCTATTATATCAAACTCCAGTTGCAAAAAAGTTGTTAATTGCTTCCTTTCACATGGAGTTGGAGGCCTTGATTTGGTTTCAAGAAGCTGAGGAGGCTGGTTTGTTCATTGATTGGAATTCCTTAGTGCAGTCTTTACATGTGAGGTTTGGATCACCTGCTTCTGATTAGTGATTTATATTAAAACTAGTGTGTAGTTTCGTGCATATGCATAATACAATTAAAAATAATAATAATTAAACGGTTCAAATTGTACCGTTTGTTTTAGAAGATGTTCAAATTATACATTGTATTAGCTACACTTTTTTTAACCATAAATTTCTAAAATATGTAATGATTTCTCATTAAATATAAATATATATGATTTAGAATTTAATTGCGCTCAATAATTCACTAGCCATAAAAATTAAAAATTTAAATGGACATAATGGCGAAAAATTGGACTCCGATTGAAATCTAATTTTGAATATAATTGAATTTGAGTTCTTTGATTTTTACATTCGAGAATTCACTTTACACAAAATTAAAAATCAAATAAGACATATGGTGCAAAATTGAGAATCCAATATAAATTTAATTAGATTTTTTTTTGAGTTTTGGCTATTACTATATATATATATATATATATAGAAATTCCTAATAATTCTTCAATTAAAATTTAATCTTTTACATAATTAATTATGTTCGCATAGACTCGTAATTTGGGTTGCTAGAAACCACGTTGTGGCAAATGTAGGGCCTGCTGGTAGAGGGTGTATATTAAATCATTATGTAAGCAGAGTGATACAAATCCAGCTGCAGGACACAACTACCTTCCGTCCTTTGCTTAGCAAAGCAGTTCTGCCATTGTAATTGAATTCGCATAATCCATGCTAAAGTCCTGAAGCTGCTATCTTTGATGGGCGGTCTGAGGGTGACTTGGTAACTTCCTATTGTGTTTTCAAATAAAATTGGGTCAGTAATGTTTGGATTTCAAATTTGAATAATGCGATAGTCACTCCACAAGTATAAGTGTCTGTGGAGTGTGGGAGCAAAGCTTGAGGTTCAAGTCTCTAGAAGAAGCTTCATATACATATACATTTAGATTAAGTTAAAGTAAAATTTTTACTTAATCTGTATAAAAATAAAAAATAAAAATTTGAATCCTAAAAATAATTGTAAAATGCAGTGGCTTTAATGAGGTGATTTCTATTGGAATTAACTTTTTTAATTAAATTTTAAGTTGACATTTCAATTGGAAAAGTTTCTAAGAAATAATAAGTAATTGAATTTTTTTTCTCAAATAAGTTAGGCCATTAATGCCAAGAGATTTCATTTTAAAATTTAATTCAAATTTGAATGGGAAATAAAACATGGAAAGTATAAAAGATGTTTAGGTATTAAATGAGGAGATTTGGTCAAGGTTTTAAATGGGTAAACAAAATAAGAGGGAAATCCATTCTCAAAAAGAGAAAAAAAGAGGGAAATCTATAATATGATTTATTATTATTTATAATTGGAAATAAAAATATATAATTTTTAAAAGATGAATTTTTTTGGGTTTGAAAACATTATATTAGGGAATATTAAATCAAACCTGCCAAAGGTACAAAAAATCAAAAACAAAAAAAATGACGCAGAAAGTGAAAAAAGAAAAAAGAAAAAAGAAAGAGGTAATCGGTACGTACGTGTTGTGGCATTTACAAAGCCGGATGTTAAGGGATCTCTTCCATTTGAATGTGACCTTAACATTTGACATTTGCAAAGCATGCATCATATATGATTTCCAAACACACCAGGAAAGATTACGTGTATTTCATTAGGTGAAGTAAATGTAAGATTGTCATTCAACCAGTGGCTAGCAAAAAAGGAAAGCAAGCATCATGCATGCATTGCATAATGATCTATCTGATAAGGTAACTGAAGGGTTGGTAAGGTTCATGCTCTTCTTTACACCCGTGCAAATTACTAGTATCTATAAAGTCTCTGGATCAGGCTATTGTATCCATCACTCAAAAATTCCTGTGCAAAAAGATGGAGTTAGCTAGTCAGAATAAGAAGTGGTGGCCGGCCTTATTTGCTATGCTAATTGTCATACTCCTAGCTTTTCCTGCAGAGGGGATCAATTTTGGGATGTTACCCAAAGGTGTTATTGTTCCTCCCTCTGGGCCTAGCCGTGGATTGTCTCCGGGTACTCCTCCATCACCCCCACATAGGCCTAGGCCTGAGAATGTAAGGTCTGAGAGGATCAATTTTGGGATGTTACCCAGAGGTATTGTTCCTCCCTCTGGGCCTAGCCGTGGATTGTCTCCGGGTACTCCCCCATTACCCCCACATAGGCCTGAGAATGTAAATTTTGGGATGATACCCAAAATTCTTCATAAAACTCCTACATCTGGGCCTAGCCCCAGAACTTCGGATCCTCCTCCACCTCCTTCAAGGTCTGAGAGGATCAACTAGGGACTGAGAATTAATGTTAAATCGCCGAGAACTAGGACTTTTATGTGCTGGCCTACACCATAGCTGTTCCCTAAATATCGCCTCTTGCAGCTTCAAACTGATCTGCAACTCCAACCACCTATCTACTACTAATTCTATGAAGTAATAAAAAGTAAAACCTTGTTCTGGGTATTTGCATTCCAATTGTGTATGATGTTATAATATATGTTTTATGTTTGTTCTTTTCGTCTTTCTTGGCATATTTATAATTTATATCTCCTTATAGATTAGCAGTGCACTTTCTGGTTCAAGCTGCTTTGATGTTTTATACTTTCATTTAGAAAATAATTTGATATCACAACCTGCAACTTTGACACTATCCAACCCACTAACCTGACGTAACTGACCTTAAAAATATTGATGTGTAATGACCTTAAAAAATTATATGACAAAATATTATGCAGGCACACGGTGCATACATTACACGTCAGTAGTAAAATCTCAAACCTCCTACCCTCCCAATAAGGTTACTTTCCACAAATCAAAATGACTTAAAATCTATAAAACAAATAAACAAGAAACACACACACACACAAAACAAAGAGAAAATGAAAAAAAAAAACAAATAATAAAGGAAAACTAAGATTATGTTTGGTAGTAGTTTTTGTTTTCCATTTTCAAAAACTTATTTTTGGAAATATAAATAAAAAACAATTTTCTTATATTTTTGAAATCAAAAACATGTTTGATTAGTTGAAATTAAAAAGATAATTTTTTGAAGGGTACATACGTACTTTGATTCATGGTTTCATCACGTATAAATATATATGAGGTCTTGATCAGACTTGTAGTACACCAATACTCAAAAAGCTTGTCAAGATGGTGATAGCCAGTCAAAATATGTTGTTCTTGGTGGCATTTGGTGTGCCTGTTTTAACTTTTGCTTTTTCCTACAGAAGCCAGAAGGCTTTCAACAAAGGCTTCTTCCAACTTGGTGCATGTTGATCATAAAATTTAATCATAATTCGTCCACTTTTGCACTTTGCTTGGCCTCAAGTTTACATTGCCTCATAGATTAGCATTGCACTTTCTACTCCATGTTGCTTAGTTGTGTAATTTAAATGGGAACATGAGATCACGTCCTTGCAATGTTGGCATTATAGGGTTGTGCATCTAACCCACTCAAATGGCCAAACCAATCAATCTAAATAAAGTGGCCAAACCAATCAATCTAAATAAAGCCGATGCCTCTAGTTGGGTTTTTGTGGGTTAGTTTGGGCTAAGTTGGAATTTTATATTAGGTCTTGAATTGGGTTGAGCTCTGGTTGATATTTTTTCAACCAATCTGGTCTAACTCGATATAACATATATAATTTTGTTTTATTACCCTTATTTTAATGCATGTGTTTAGTTTGATTTATTTTGATATTTTGAGAACTAGTTTTAATGAATTTGAAAATTTAGAAAATAATTTATGCATATTATGTGAAGCGTAATAATTTATAAAAGCCAAATTTTTACAAGCTAATATAAATGCTCTTAAGGTCGTCAAAGAAAAAGGGTTGGGTTTTCTATTTTTAGGGGAAAAAGAAGGTGTTTTAACATTAACATTTTTTTTTCTTTTTGAAAAAAAATTAACTTACACACACACACACACTTAATTACACTTTCTCACCAAGCTCAATAACATTAACGTTTTTAAACACAATTGTTTATATATATATATATATATATGAAATTTGATAATTATGATAATTATTAATAGACATTTATTTTAATTTTCTTATAAAAATAAATGATTATCCTTTAATATACATTTATTATGATAATTATTATTAATAAATATTTATCATAATAATTACTAGGCATTTATCATTATATTATTTAATAATATGTAATTTTGGTAAATATTAATAGATAGTTATAATGATTTTGTTTTTCTTGGGAACCAATATTTATAATGATTATGATTGTATATAAAACTATCTACTCTACTAATTAAAGAAAATATGATGTGGCAGGATTCTAATTAAGAGTTTAAGTATAGAATAACCCAATTACAAAATAGTAATGCAGGATTCTTATAAAAATAAATGATTATCCTTTAATATACATTTATTATGATAATTATTATCAATAAATATTTATCATAATAATTACTAGGCATTTATCATTATATTATTTAATAATATGTAATTTTGGTTAGTATTAATAGATATTTATAATGATTTTTTTTTTTTGAGAACCAATAATTATAATGATTATGATTGTGTATAAAACTATCTATTCTACTAATTAAAGAAAATATGATGTGGTAGGATTCTAATTAAGAGTTTAAGTATAGAATAGAATTAAAACCTAATTACAAATTAAAATATATATTAAAATATTGATGTGTAAAAATTTGAAACCTTAAAAGCTTATGTGGAAAAATAAACATGAAATTTGATAATTCTTAATATAAATTTCTTTTGATAAGATTTTTATATGAAACTTTAAATATAATATGATAATTATTATGGTTATTAATAGGTATTTATATTTATTATGATTGTCTATTTATAGATATTTCATGGTCTCGTCACACACACACACACATATATATATATATATATATGAGGTCTGGATCAGGCTTGTGTTCTATTAAAACTCAAAAGCTTGTCAAGATGGTGATAGCCAATCAAAATACGTTGTTCTTGGTGGCATTTGCTCTACTTGTCCTAACTTTTGCATTTCCTACAGAAGCCAAAAGGCTTTTAACAAAGACTTCTTCCAACTTGGTGCTTGTTGAGAATGAAAATAAAGGCCTGATTCTTACATCTAGACTTAGCAGCAGAATGTCTCAAAGTTCTCCTCCATCACCTTCAACACCCCCATTTCCCCCAATATTTCACCCCAATCTAAGGGCTGAGAGTGTAAACTTAGGTCCTAAATTTGAGAGTATTAATTTTGGGATGTTGCCTAGAGGTGTTCCTGTTCCTCCATCTGGGCCTAGCCGTGGAACATCCCCGGGTACTCCCCCATTGCCCCCGACTCTTACATCTAGACTTGGCCGCAAAATGTCTCAGAGTTCTCCTCCATCACCTTCAACACCCCCATTTCCCCCAATATTTCACCCCATTCTAAGGTCTGAGAGTGTAAACTTAGGTCCTAAATTTGAGAGTATTAATTTTGGGATGTTGCCTAGAGGTGTTCCTGTTCCTCCATCTGGGCCTAGCCATGGAACATCTCCAGGCACTCCCCCCATTGCCCCCCATATAAGGCTGAGAATGTTGGATCGCTAAGAACTAAGCCTATGTTGTAATGTAATAAATCACAAAACTTCTTCTTGACGACATTTACAATTATTAAATTCCAACTATGATGTTATAATATATTTTGTGTTATTTTTATTGGTAATTCGAATACAAAACTCGTCTACCTTTTCACTTTGCTTGGCCTCATAGATTAGCATTGTATTTTCTACTCCAAGTTACTTAGTCCTTTTATTTAAAAAGGAATTTAAGATCACATCCTTGCAACGTTCACTAGGGATGTGCTTCCAACTCACTAACATAGCAAATCCAATCAAAGCTTATGTCTCTAAGTTTTTGTGGATTGGTGTTTGGTTTGGTTTGGTTTGGGTTGAAATTTTATTTTAGTCTAGAATTGGGTCAAGTTCAAATTGATATATTTTTTTTTTTCAATTCATCTGACTCAACCTAATCTAATATAATTACCCTTATTTTAACATGTTTTATTTATTTATTTAAAAAAAAATATATGAATTAGTTTTAATGGATTTGAAAATTTGGAAAATAATTTAGGCATATTATATGAAGTGTAAATTTTTTTTGACAAAATAGTTCTTAGATAAATTATAAAAGCAAGATTTTTTAGAAGTTAAAGATATCATGGGATCTATGCTAAAATTTTGTGTGTGAATAATCCAAATATTCCCTCTACTCATTAAGATTGAGGATCATTCGCAATCAATCACAAGCAAGTAATGTCCTATCGTGTGAGTTTCAATTAGCTCAATTAGTAAAAGTTTCTGATGGTTGTATAAGAGATCTGGAGTTCAATCCCCGCCTACATCAAGAACTAATTAGACGCCATAGGTTGAAACTCTCTCAAAAAAAAAAAAAAAAATCCTATTGTAAAATCAAATTTAGACATGAATATCTTTTTTTTTTCCTTTTATATATAGTTATATAAGTGGATTCTAATTAGCTAAATTAGTAAAACCTCTAATTATTGAGGGTCATCTCAATAACAACTTTGTCTCTTAACATGCCCAGTAAATTATTAATATACATCACTCATCACCCCTAAAATCATCCACTATCCAATAATCTTCCAACAACAACTTTGTCTCTTAACATGCCCAGTAAATTATAAATATACATCACTCATCATCACTAAAATTATCCACTATCCAATAATCTAATGTAACGTAAACCCTCGAGATTCCAGAAGTCAAATCCTTAGCAAACAATCTTAACCAACGTATAAAACAGAATACAAGCCCTCGTGTAATTCCCATTTATTTCTTAAATCAGAAAATATTAATTTCCATTATATTTTCAACCACAATAATCAATTCCAAAAAAAAGCACAAATAAAGACCATAGGCTCCAAACAAATGCTTAATTAATACCTTTAAACTTAAAGCATCCTTAAACAAACATCAGTAACAAGGTGTGAGAAGTACTGCCCTAGTTAGGAAATGAAAATCACCATCCCCCCCCCCCCCCCCCCCAAAAAAAAAAGTACTATCAAATCCCTATCTAAAACGAAAAGTAAACCATAGATCTTAAAACAAAAAAACAAGTTCATTTATGATTGTCTTTCTGTCTGTCCATCCCTCCACTTTTCCTCAGCAGCAGATGCAAGACTTTCGTTGTGCATCCTCGCATACCTCTGATTTCTTCAGAACTTTGGATCCATCTACACCCACAATTTACAAAACCCAAAATATATATATATATATTAATTAATTAATTAATTTAATTGAATTATATGAAAAATATTTTGGGGAAGAAAAAAAAAAAAAGGAGGCAAAGTACCCTTTGGTTGACTTCACAAAAGGCATGCCCCATGAATTTAAGCTATATTGACATCTCGCAGAAGTCGAGCAGCCATTGAGCCATATCTTCTAGTTTCAAAATCATTTAGTTTCTCATTTGGGAGTTTTTTCACTAGCTCGCACCCTTCCTCCACTAAATCACCAACAGAATCGGTCACTTTTTCCTCCTCACTGCTTCTCCCATCATTCTCCTCCATACTTGTTTCAACCTTGTCACTTTCTTGACCACTCCCCTGATCTGTGTTTTCTGTATTCCTCTCTGGAGGTTTTGATCCCATAATGAACAGTTGAATACTTGGATGCTGGAACGTGGGGTGCATCTGCATAGAATGAGTGGTTAGTAGACTCCAAAGAGTTAGTGAGTGAAGTGGTAGTTTTTCTTCTTGCAGAATATGGCTCTGAACTTTAAATTACATTTAAAAGGTATACACTAATAAAAAAGAGGACCAAAGTACTTAGAGTAGAGAATTTGCATAAAACACTATGCATACCTTCGATTGTGGAACAATTTTAACATCAAAGTTTCTTCTCCACATCTGAAGCATTTGCTCATGGACATTTGTAGAACGGATCTCATACCCCAACTTCACGAAATAATCAGAAATAAATAAGTGTTTCAATGAAAAGGTTCTTGAAGAAAATATTAAAACAAGAACTATCCAATACCATACCAAAATTGTAGTTTTAGGTCCTGATAATGCAGTTATTGTTTGCAATAGTGGTTCCAATAGACGCTCTGCATAAACCTTAAATCCAAAGAAATTAGAAATTTACTAGATCACATTCATCACAGAAATGCTGAAGTAGCAGCAAATCAATTAATTAGCAAGATTTTCAATATTTAAATTTCTTTAGAAGGTTGGAAACTTTATGTGTCTGTCACTTACCAAGTAAAATTTAAATTTGCAAAACCATTTAGTGGGGTAATTCCACATGCATCTGTGCTTAGTAACATATATTTAGTTCATAGCCACCGGCGAAGAAAATGGAGGTTTGCAGTAGGTCAACAACATAAAATTTAGTCACTCTATTATGAATAAATCCACTACAGATACACGTTGGGGTGCTCCCTACAAGCAAGTGCAACATTGGAATGCATGTAGCCAGCCCTATTTAATTTGTAGAGTATCCATATTCGATTCCAAAAATTTGGGACTAAGGCTTGGCTATTGTTGTTGTTTTGTTGTTAAACAATTTAGTTGGGTAGGCAACATTAAAGTTTGAATAAACCAAAGCTACCAAAATTGCAAATTCAATACAATAACTTATTGGTAAGCACTACAATAACCCAAATGTAGGGAAAATTTTAAACTGCAGCATGGTCTACTGTCTATGCTTGAAATATCTTAATGAATGCATTCACAACTCAGGGAAGTGTAGAACAAGAGGGTTTTTATCAAATGTATGAATAATCCTCTTTTCGAAAACTGTTTATACTTCATGTGTAGTCCAACCTTACCTAAATCGAAATACTTAAGAATTACAACCACTGACCAGTTGGATAAACTTGTGAACTCTTAATGTGTCTTGTGACTGAGAATATATGTTCACAACTCATGTAAGTATAAAACAAGAGGGTTTGGTCAAATGTTTATATAATCCTCTCTTAGAAACATTTCTATACCTCGTGTAGTTAAACCTTACCTAGATCTAAGTACATAAGAATTACTCCTACTGACCAGTTTAATAACCTTGTGAGCCCTCTATTTTTCTTGTGAGAAATCACCCTTGAAATCACAAGCCATTAAAATGAGTCGCTCCCAACTGTAACTAATATCTACTATATCCCTTCTGCCCAAAATAAACCCCAACATGTCCTTCACGTGTCACTTTTTGCACCTTGAATTTATGACTTAATATACTCAAAACACACCAAAGTTCCAAACCAAGAGTTGAATATTTTTAGGTCCCCATTCCCAAAACTAGAGACCTCCATTCTCAGGGAATGAACATGCACCAGAAAAAATTAATCTAAATCAAGAAAAGATTATATCCGAGAAGCATCAAACACGATCGTCATTTATCAGTGATGTCTCACCTAACATTAAGCATATTTCCCCAAAAATTAGAGTATCATTGCATCAGTGTTATACAAAAGAGAACACGGTGCCACCGTAAAGGTTTTGCAACAATTTCTGTTTTTTAAGTAAAAGAGGCAATTTTTTTGATGCAAAGCTCAAAAAGTCTACGACTGTCAAACACAAGCACATGGGTCTAATTCTGGGCTAGGGAGCTGTCAGTTTATGTAAAAGGGTTCAAGGATTAAAATGTATTCAGATCTCCACCCTCAAAACCTTACTTTGGTAGGACCAAGACTTGGTAATGAACTTTTAAGTAAAGGAGAAAGCATGCACTTCATTCCTCTCAGAAAATCACAAGGGATTTCATAATCATAAGCACATAGGCAGCAAACAGAATTTGCAAAACCAAGTTTGATTATGAGAAATCCCAAATTCCATTTATATGTGTGAATGACAACAACATCTGATACATAAGAAACATAATTAACAAATTATTTGTTTCTTAATCTAGGAACAGCCTGTAATGGAGATAACTCAGTTCCTTTTTTTCTTTTATCAGTGCAAAAAAAAAAAAAAATGTTTAACATTTCATAAACTTACAACATCAGTGCCAATGATGTAGTCAAACGGTGGATCAACAGCCCTAACATGATCATCATTTCCCCAGTCTAACTCTGCAACCTGAATTGAACCAAATGAATCTACAAAAAACATAAAGATTCAGGTAAGATACAAGTCATACTGCTACTCAAAACTCTCTAAAAAAATAATGACCCTAATTTGCCAAACAATTCTATAACTAGAGTAGTTAGAGTTATCACTCCTATAGTCCTATCACTGATCCATTCGAAATACAAAATATAGTCAAACTCAACATGACAGTTTTACATAGAATTTGGCACTACCATGGAGCAATGGGTAAAAAGGAGGGGGGAAAAAGACATATACTGAAACTGTAATATGCATAAGGCAATGAAAATTGTTTCAAGGTTGAAGAGCACACCAGAACCAGGATTCATCTGTAAAATTCTTGAAGTATTACGTTCAATATTTCTCATAAGCAATGGCAAAACTTCAACTTGGTCTGTTGCCACTACATCACATCCCAGCAGAGCCATGCCTGAAAAGAGCAATCCAGATCAGACTAAGTAGGACCTACATCAAAAAGCTAGACCCTCTTCAAGCAGGGAAAAAAAAGTGTACAAACACTGAATAGTTTAATTCTATATAAGAAATCAGAAATAGATACTCACCAAAGCCAGCTACTCCACAACCTGCCCCAAGTTCAATAACACGTTTCCCTTTTAGTTTAGAAGGACAGAACCTTCCCTTTCTGCAATTTTTCTCCTGAAAAGAAAAAAAAGAAGGGTGTCTCAAAAGATTTAGAAACATACAAATTTTCAAATAAATGTAAAGTAGGTTTGCAGTGCATGACCTTTGAAGAAAACAAATACATCAACAACAACAAAGCCTCAATCCCAAAAATCTTGGGTTCGGCTATGGATCCTCAACAAATTAATTAGGGTTGGCCATATGTATTCTTTTCCTCCATTCCATTCTATCTTAAGTCGCACTCCTCTATTACTTCCTTAATTGACAAGTCATTTTTTACTACTTCTACTAATGTTATTTTTGGTCTTCCTTTACCTTTTTTCCGTTCCCTCAACTTGAGTCAACTCACTCTTTCTTACCGGTGCATTAATCACTCTCCTCTAAACATAACCAAACCATCTAAAGCGACTCTCCCTCATCTTTCCATCAATAGAGGTCACTCCTATCTTTAAACGAATATAAAGGAAATCCTAGCTCCCACTCAGCTTGAAAGGATCTGATTAATTGAATATTGAGATATTGTCTCTACAGAAAAAGGAATCTGTTGTATTGATAACATGAGGCTTGCTTGAGGAATGGGGGTTCCCTTCAAAATAAATGTAATAATTAATTGTAAAGCTTTTCAGATAACAAGGTTATATCTAAGAACCAAAGTAATAAGACTGAATGGAATACACCATCAAGGACCAAACATTATTGATTACTTCCGAACAGAATCAGTGTCCATGTCATTGGATTATATAGAAATTTTTTGGAAATCATAAGCAGAATCTCATGGGAAAATCAGTTTTAAGGCTTTATAATCTCTTAGGCACTATGTCTGCTTTTTTTTTTTTTTCTTTTTTCTTTTTTAAGTCAATACCTGTAATTGCTTAGGCCAGATTAAATGTCTGGAAAAATGTCTTAAAAGCTAGCAGTCTACGATAAAATGCCTGATTAATTCATCATTAATCTTGAGAAGCAGTATTTTCATCACAAATCCTAAATCTTAGAAGCAAAAACCTCATGTGAGTTTTAACATAGGTATATGACATAGAGACAGAGTAAGAATCAAGCAACCATTGAAGTGCTGAAGAACTTGGAACAACACATCTCTATTCTGTCTCTCCAAGAAATCAGATCTAACAGTATATTTGTTTAGCCTGAGGCAGCAAATTGGAGAAAATGGGTGGGATGACATCAGAAACTAATGAGCAAACAACAAATGGAAGGCCTTAATTTAGATCTAAAGGAACTTAGTCTGCATATTAAGTCCTAACACAGCACCCCACCCCCACTGCAGCAGGGGTGGAGAGGAGAGGACAACTGAGGAAGTAGATAATCTTTTAAAGCACAAAATTATTACTTGCACATAAACATAGAATCAGGTTGCAATTTGACAGTGAAAAGTTGAATATCACTCTTTTAAACATTTACTAGCGGGAACAAAATATGTAAAATACCTGTCAGGCTCCATTTGAATGCTGTTCCTTGAAGCAAACTGAGATTAATACCGAACTAGACTCAAAAAGCCTTAAACCCAAGCTAAAAAAGCCTCTTGATCTGAGCTAATTTGCTGTAACGTGAGAGACAGAAAGAGAGTAAATTAAGTAGAGAAATGCAGACCACATGACAAATAAAATAATTATATCAAATATTCATCTACAGCCATAACTAGAGCATTAGAATATAGTGAGTAGAATTTATACTTGTTGACAATGCTGATGCTTGAATAGAGATGCAATATCAATAATTTTTGATCATCTGATTGCAACTGTTATGTGAATTTTTTCTTTTGAGTCTATGTGTTATGTTTTCCTAAGAAAAGAAACTCCCAAAACACACATATATGTGGATGCAAGTGTGTATAACCCAAACACATCAGTTACAGCATTAAACAAGGCTATGACATTCACATAGAAGATGTAAACATATCTTGAAAATAAAAGTTCATTCAAAAATCCAATATTAATCACTTACAACCTGGATGCAATCTACCCAATATTAATCACTCAAAATCCACATCATTTTTTTCAATGTAAAAACTAACACAAATTCCAGACACGTGATCATGCATGCAAAATCACTCACAAACATAAATACCCCCAAAGTGCAAAGTAGCTAAAGTAGATTGGCATAGAACATTTTCTACTCAATTGTTGGAGCATAATAAAAGAAGGTACTTTACTTCACTGCAAAGTTGTATTTTACTTGCATAACACCTCATTCACCCTATAGCGAATTCTAAAGATTAAATCAACTGAGTAAGGGCCTTGTATCTCAGTGGCATTGCCTACTCTCCTTTATAAGAAGAACCAGGGTCCGAATCCCTCCCCCTCATCATTGTTACTATTGAATTGTCAAAAAAAAATTGACACAACTGGACCCATCAATTTTCATCATTAATGGGTTTTTTATTATTATTTTAAACTCACACAGTGCCTCTACTTTTCCCTTCAAGAAANAAAAAAAGAAGGGTGTCTCAAAAGATTTAGAAACATACAAATTTTCAAATAAATGTAAAGTAGGTTTGCAGTGCATGACCTTTGAAGAAAACAAATACATCAACAACAACAAAGCCTCAATCCCAAAAATCTTGGGTTCGGCTATGGATCCTCAACAAATTAATTAGGGTTGGCCATATGTATTCTTTTCCTCCATTCCATTCTATCTTAAGTCGCACTCCTCTATTACTTCCTTAATTGACAAGTCATTTTTTACTACTTCTACTAATGTTATTTTTGGTCTTCCTTTACCTTTTTTCCGTTCCCTCAACTTGAGTCAACTCACTCTTTCTTACCGGTGCATTAATCACTCTCCTCTAAACATAACCAAACCATCTAAAGCGACTCTCCCTCATCTTTCCATCAATAGAGGTCACTCCTATCTTTAAACGAATATAAAGGAAATCCTAGCTCCCACTCAGCTTGAAAGGATCTGATTAATTGAATATTGAGATATTGTCTCTACAGAAAAAGGAATCTGTTGTATTGATAACATGAGGCTTGCTTGAGGAATGGGGGTTCCCTTCAAAATAAATGTAATAATTAATTGTAAAGCTTTTCAGATAACAAGGTTATATCTAAGAACCAAAGTAATAAGACTGAATGGAATACACCATCAAGGACCAAACATACTTCCGAACAGAATCAGTGTCCATGTCATTGGATTATATAGAAATTTTTTGGAAATCATAAGCAGAATCTCATGGGAAAATCAGTTTTAAGGCTTTATAATCTCTTAGGCACTATGTCTGCTTTTTTTTTTTTTTTTTCTTTTTTTTTGTCTCTACCCTCGATTAAGGAACATTGAAAAAAAAATTAACCTGATCAATGCTTATGGTCCATACTGCATTCAACTTTTTGAGTCTATGTGTTATGTTTTCCTAAGAAAAGAAACTCCCAAAACACAGATATATGTGGGTGCAAGTGTGTATAACCCAAACACATCAGTTACAGCATTAAACAAGGCTATGACATTCACATAGAAGATGTAAACATATCTTGAAAATAAAAGTTCATTCAAAAATCCAATATTAATCACTTACAACCTGGATGCAATCTACCCAATATTAATCACTCAAAATCCACATCATTTTTTTCAATGTAAAAACTAACACAAATTCCAGACACGTGATCATGCATGCAAAATCACTCACAAACATAAATACCCCCAAAGTGCAAAGTAGCTAAAGTAGATTGGCATAGAACATTTTCTACTCAATTGTTGGAGCATAATAAAAGAAGGTACTTTACTTCACTGCAAAGTTGTATTTTACTTGCATAACACCTCATTCACCCTATAGCGAATTCTAAAGATTAAATCAACTGAGTAAGGGCCTTGTATCTCAGTGGCATTGCCTACTCTCCTTTATAAGAAGAACCAGGGCCCGAATCCCTCCCCCTCATCATTGTTACTATTGAATTGTCAAAAAAAAATTGACACAACTGGACCCATCAATTTTCATCATTAATGGGTTTTTTTATTATTATTTCAAACTCACACAGTGCCTCTACTTTTCCCTTCAAGAAAAAAATCCTATTGCCGCTTACAATTATTTTTACTTATAGCATATTATTGCTACTTCTAGTTTTTATTTATTTTTAATTAAATAATTAATCCTTAAACCTTAATCCACACACCGACAATAAGCATCATTCTTGTCTGTACTGTGTTACATTCAAACCATAGCCCATAAGGAACACTAAGAATATTCTATATTCAGATAAAAAGTAAAACTTGCATTCGTCAATCAGTTAGAAAAATAAAAAATGCACACCAAAATCCAAATTACAAAAATCAAAGAATATACTGCAATTTTATTCATTGATCCAACCCCAAGCCACAAAGTGCATACACCTCAATAGTAAAACTTCAAACACACCCACACTCCAAAAAAAAAAAACAAAAAAAACAAAAACAAAAACAAAAAATACCCACAAATCAAATCGACTTAGAAAACGAAATTAACAAGAAAAAGAATTAATCTTTACCCATTTAACAGAAAGAAGTAACGAAACGAAAAGAAGCAGAAGAGGATTAAAGTATAGAAAGAAAAATGAACAACGAATAGCTTAAGAGCTAACCTGAAATGGGTCTGAATAAACTCGGTGGGATATTGTGCTTGTCACCTTCTCACAGAGAAGGAATGGCTGTGTAAATCACTAAATTGTAAAATGAAAAATGGGTCTCTTTAAAATTTTAGGTAAAGTTTAATTAAAATACTTTTTTTAAATTGCCTATTTTTCATTTTAATTAATTTTTTTTAACAAGCCTATTTTTCACATCCACCGCATTCTCTCTATTTTTTTTGTATTATATATTTTAAGGATATATTTGTTAGTTTTCTCCCCAAATAAGCTCAGGCTGGTTTATGTGCTATTAAATTAATTTATTCTTACATATAATTAAAACTAAATTAATAATCAAAATTATATTATTAATGTTAAAAAGATATAGTTGTGGGGCCCGTGGGCCTGGTAACCTTGGCCCACTTTACATTTGACCCAGGGCCCATACCGAGGAAGGAGTATTATACGAAACGATGTATGAAGGCCCAAACTCTTAGAATCCCCGCCAAGGATACCCCTGTCCTCGGCAGACTGTGATTAACCCCAGGTGGTGGAGGGGACGAGCCCAGGACAGGTTGTCACCTCCATAATAAATGCGCTCACCTAATCCCCTGGCCACATTAATGAAGATGTGACTCCTAGACTGGATGACTTGGTCACTGTAAATCACTCGAGTACTGATAGTACAGTGGATGGGACGGCCAGTCAGAAGGAAAGCGCATGGATGATCAACAGATGGAAGAAGGAGAAGAAAGGAAATGGACTATATAAGAAGAGCTAAACAGAAAAAGCAAGGGGGGGGGGGGGAGAGAAAAGGAAGGACGCTCCTCGGATGAGTGCCGAAGAGCGACCTTAAGGAGCAGCCCGGATGCCTCGACCTCCAATGGCGGGAATTTTTGTTTTTAGAGTTGCCTGCTTGTTAGAGCCTAATTCTTCATCCCACTCTCTAAAAATTTATTGTTTGGGCTTGTTGGGCTAGAAACCCATCTTTTTTTTGGGTCCAATCCAAATTGAGTCCCTACAATTGGTGCCGTCTGTGGGAAGAATTTGTGCACTAATAGGCGCAACGGACAATCATTCCTAAATAGGTAGTTTACGGAAGGTTAACGAGGATGTGCCACAAAAAAAAATATATAAATAAATGAATAAATAAACTTTTGCAGAAAGGTAGAAGATTCAAGGGAAAAGAGATGAAGCATCGCATTATTTTATTAAATGAAAAAGAAATACAAGATACAAACAGAGGTTCAAACAGGCGTGTTTTAAAGCTAAGGCTACAAACAGAGGCCTAGACGGGCCTGACCTAAAGCTAACTAGAGGGAATGGGGCTGAGGCAGGCCTGTTTCAAGGCTACCAACAACTCCTGGGGCAGTGCGGTGGTGTCAGTGACAAGAGAAGGGCAGACGCATGGGCGCCTGGCGGCCCCTTCTCGTGACGTTCCCTTGATTCTCTCCCAGCCCCACCGCGGTTGGCCGTTGGAGACGGCAACACCCGGGCACCAAACATGACGTAATCTTGCGCGTCTCCTCCGGCAGGAATACGCCCGGAGAAGAGCGTTATGTACTTCAGGGACCTCCCTCCTAGCCGTCATACACGGCACTATCACGGTGATGCCCAAATTTTACCACGCCGGAAGTCTGACGCAGACAATAGCTGCAACGGCTCTTAGTCGGAGGAAAAGGGCCTTTAGCCTATGCACCCTCACTCCCATCCAGGGCTGCCCCATTTCTCCAAACTCTTATCACAATTCTGACAGGGTTATTGAAGGAGCTCGGAAAGTTGGGATGACATGTTTCCTGTTTGTTAGAAGGTTCATGAAGTACAGAAGGACGTTTCCCTCCTGATAGCCTTATATAGAGAGAGTGGAAGTTGGTGAGAATTGATCTACGCAGAACTCGAGAGAAGAATTATCGGCGACATTAATCGCGACCAAATTCTAAGGCGGCTATTGACCGTTGGATCTGCATCAATCTACAAAAATATTAATGAGAGCACGCCTCGTGCATCGAAACGTCAAGCGGGGAACACGAATAGTCAGGAGACGCCTTGTAACTGAAGAGGGCAGAAACTTGAATTGAGGGGGGGTTACTGCCACGCGTAAGGTCAGAATTCCAAACCACCCTTACCTAGGGCATTGAGAGGTCGAGGGTCAAGTCCACAGGGTGGCCCACTTCTGATGAAGCAGGGGATATACCTGAGTACTAGACAGAACCAAGATCTTACATGGTCCTCAGACTCAAACTTATGGGGAAACTAGCTACTTACAGAAGAACAGAAGTGTTAGATAGAACCAAGGTCTTGCATGGTCCTCGGACTCAAACCTATGGGAAAACTAACCACTCAAATATAACTGAGTACTAGACAGAACCAAGGTCTTGCATAGTCCTCGGACTCAAACCTATGGGGAAACTAGCTACTTACAAAAGAACAGAAGTGTTAGATAGAACCAAGGTCTTGCATGGTCTTCGGACTAAACCTATGAGAAAACTAACCACTCAAATGTACCTGAGTACTAGACAGAACCAAGGTCTTGCATAGTCTTCGGACTCAAACCTATGGGGAAACCAGCTACTTACAGAAGAACAGAAGTGTTAGACAGAACCAAGGTCTTGCATGATCCTCGGACTCAAACCTATGGGAAAACTAACCACTCAAATATACCTGAGTATTAGACAGAATCAAGGTCTTGCATTGTCCTTGGACTCAAACCTATGGGGAAACTAGCTACTTACAGAAGAACAGAAGTGTTAGACAGAACCAAGGTCTTGCATGGTTCTCGGACTCAAACCTATGGAAAAACTAACCACTCAAATATACCTGAATACTAGACAGAACCAAGGTCTTGCATAGTCCTCAGACTCAAACCTATGGGGAAACTAGCTACTTATAGAAGAACAGAAGTGTTAGACAGAACCAAGGTCTTGCATGGTCCTCGGACTCAAACCTATGGGAAAACTAACCACTCAAATATACCTGAGTACTAGATAGAACCAACATCTTGCATAGTCCTCAGACTCAAACCTATGGGGAAACTAGCTACTTACAGAAGAACAGAAGTGTTAGACAGAACCAAGGTCTTGCATGGTCCTTGGACTCAAACCTATGGGAAAACTAACCACTCAAATATACCTGAGTATTAGACAGAACCAAGGTCTTACATAGTCCTCATACTCAAACCTGTGGGGAAACTAGCTACTTACAGAAGAACAGAAGTGTTAGACAGAACCAAGGTCTTGTATGGTCCTCGGACTCAAACCTATGGAAAAACTAACCACTCAAATATACCTGAGTACTAGACAAAACCAAGGTCTTGCATGGTCCTCAGACTCAAACCTATGGGGAAACTAGCTACTTACAGAAGAATAGAAGTGTTAAACAGAACCAAGGTCTTGCATGGTCCTCGGACTCAAACCTATGGGAAAACTAACCACTCAAATATACCTGAGTACTAAACAGAACTAAGGTCTTGCATGGTCCTCGGACTTAAACCTGTGGGAAAACTAGCTACCTACAAAAGAACAAAAGTGTTAGACAGAACCAAGGTCTTGCATGGTTCTCGGACTCAAGCCTATGGGAAAGCTAACTATTCGCGGAAGAACAAAAGCGTTAGATAGAACTGAGTGGTGGTACCGTCCTCGGATTCATGCTTCAGGGACAGCTGATTGCCTCACAAGACTAAGTCTAGAACAGAACCAAGGTATTGAGCAAAACATTAGAGTATAACAAGTAAGAGGAAGCATTAATCAAGAAACTGAAAGTAAGCTACTGAATATATATTTCAAATAGAAAATATGTAGTCTCGTTACAATGTCACCAAGCCAAAAAGCAAAATGAAATGAAAAAGAAAACAAATAAGAGTGTCCTACGCCATCAAAGTAGGGTGATCCAACGAGAGGGCTTACTCCCCCAACTAGGTAGGCAGTTTGTCTAGAAGAGCCTATTGAAACACCTAGGGACCCTGATTCGGAGGGGCTACTTCAAAGGACCCTTCCACGGCAGGAGAAATCTGAGGGATAGTGAGGGTGGCTTGGGAGTCAGCAGGAGGCCTCACCCTACCTTGGGGCACCTCTTGACTGTCGGTTCCAGCCCCCTCCAACGCTCCATGGGGCTCAGCCTCCTCAAAAGGTCTGTCAGCTGAAAATGTGTCCTCGGCAGTCTTGGTCTGACTTTCACTTGCCGCAGGTAATGCAGACTCCTTCTCGGAAGTAATAGGGGTAACCTCGCGAATTGTGGGGAGATAATATATTCTCTCTGCCCTCCTAAGGTCAGATGAGGCATCAACTCCCGCTTGGTTGAAGGTTTCATTCCAAGTCTGGGAACAAAATCGCCTGCATACTTCAGGGATCTGAGCCTCGAAGGTAGCTTCAGTCTTAGCGACCCCTTCAGCAAAGGCCTCCTCCTCTGCCTGTTCTAAGGAACGCTCAGCGTGTATTCTTACAAATACAGCCTCTTCTTTGGCCCTCACGGCCTCGTCCCTGGCGTACTCGACAATACCCTTTGCCTTAACTGCCTTAGCCAACTTTTTCTTCAGATCGACGACATCCTCTTTGGGAGCCTGCAGCTGGCCCTCGGCATCCTGCAAGCGCTTTGTCTGATCCTCGGCTTGATTCGTAGCCGCAGCTAGGTCAGAGGCCGCTTTATCTCTATCCTTTGTCATCTCCTCCAAACTTCCGATTGCCTCCTTGAGATCTGCCTTAGATCTCTTAAGGGTATTTGCAGCCTTCAAGAACTTGTCGCGCTCCTGTGCCAGAGCGTTACTTTAGCCGTTGACCTCCTCATCCAACCTGAAAATAGCCTGGATGGCCTGCCAACCAAAACAAACACGTCGTAAAGGAGAGGGGTGATGCTAGGCAATAAAGTTCAAATAGAATAAACAAGTATCAGAGGTCTTACCATACCCAGGTATCTCTTGAGGTTGTAGGCAACTTCTAGCCCATTCATGCTCCCTAATTCAGTCATGTCGACGGGAAGAATGAGGGATCTCTTCAGTGCATCAGCTACGCGAGCCCCCTCACTTCCTCGGGATTCCCGGATCGTAGCGTCATCCATCAAAGGTTTTCCATGGAGCATGGCAGCAGGCAGCCAGGCCTAGGGCTCGGATTGTTGAGCGATTTCTTTTCCTTTGTGCTGGCTACCAATTCTCAGTTGTTTAAGAGGTCGGCGTGCTTCATCTTCCCCTGGAGAAGAATGGGATTTGCCCCCATCCACGGGATCCTTACCCTTAGAGGATCTTTTCCTTTTCGAGTCGGAGGATTTAGGCTGAAAGTCTGAAATTGGAGGGACAGAAGACGACCTAGTCTGTGCAGGTGAAGGCTTAAGTCCTGGGAGAGGGGGCTTGGGCTGTAACTCCTTTGGCACACTTTTCTCAGACTTGCCTTCAAGCAGATCAAGAAGACTGGTTTGAGGCTGTCTCTTAAGACCCATCTCTGTTTGGGTACCAACCCTCGGGGGCTGAAGATCGGCTTCGGACAAGTGGGGGTCCCCTAGATCACCGGAAGGATCCTCGGGTTGTTCAACTCGGTCGAATACACTGAATTCGTCCTCTGACGAACTTAGTTCAACCACTTCTTCTCCTTTCTCCGAGCCCCTTTCCTTAGTCTCTGCCGCTTTATAGGACGAGGAAGAACTGGCCAACGAAATGCCTTCCGGAATGGAGGATCCTTCGGGAAATGCAAAACCATCCTCTACCACAGTGATTTGCCTAAGTCGAGGATCACGAGCCCTGATAACATGCCTCGGGACTGGGAACGACTTCTGGGCTGGATCACATCTGAGGATCTTATGGGCAGCTCTAACTTGGTTATCAACCTCGTTCAGAAAAAGTTTCGCCCTAAGAACGGTTTCCAAATCCTCCTTATTGACCAGGTGAAAATAACGCGCGAAGGCGTGTGGATCTGCAGAAAGAGAAACAAAACTCCTATGAGCGATCAACCAAGGCAGATATGCACCCAAAAAAAAAAAAAAAAAATACAAGAATCTAGACCGCCTCCTACTTCAGGCACCCTACCTGGCTCTCCCTCTACTGTCGGGCAGTGGAGACCGTCGTGCCATTCTCCCGACACAATGAAGAAATCTTGAGTCAAACCCTTACTAGAATTAGGGAGGCACTGGATAAGCCGAACCCTATCGTCCTTCGTCTTCATGTAATATGACTTCCCCTTCAGGTGCTGAAGATTGTAGCACCAATTCACATCATGGTGGGTTAATCTCAACCCCATCCTCTCATTCAAGGCGTCTACACACCCTAATATCCTAAACACATTAACGGCACACTAGGTAGGGGCCAGCTGAAAATGCGTGAGGTAATCTCTCATCACTGGCCTCATAGGGATTCTCATACCTTCCTCTACGAAAGCTACTATGGGAATCACAACTTCGCCCTTGTTCCTTTTAGCGTACCACTCCCCCTCCTCACAATACCTTAAGCCCACATTACGGGGTATCCCATAATCAGTAATAAATTTCTCCATCATCTCTTCAGATTCAACTAACTTCTTAAATTTTCTCATCCCTAGCAACGACTAAAGGACTCGAAAGAGGAAAAGAGAAAGAAGAATCGATGAAAATTTTGTGCTACAGAGGGAAGAAGACTTACAGAAATGGAGAGATTCTCCTCGAACAAGCTTTCTACACTGGAAAAGGGCGTTGGACAGTGTGGAAATTGAACCAGATTCGGAGTATGTGCATCGAAGTCAGTGAATGCACAAATAAGAATGCCAAATGGATCAAACGAGTACTTATACCCCCAATTTAAGTTAACTAAGCGTAACTTCCCGCCCACAAAAGCAGGAAATCCCTGCCGAGTGATTATCATCACACCGTTGGGAGTGGGAAATGTGAAGCCGCTAGAATTTAATGCGAGCGCACACTGAGTCCCGAAACGCCAAAAACGTACATCGGGCAGGCGAAAAGACTCCAATGCTGACATGGACTAAGATTGGGTGAATCATGTAGAGGGCCTAGGGATATCAAAACCCTCCTCCCTGTTCAAAGGTACGGGCAGCAGGATTTTGAGGGGCTATTGTGGGGCCTGTGGGCCTGGTAACCTCGGCCCACTTTACATCTGGCCCAGGGCCCACGCCGAGGAATGAGTATTATACAAAGACGATGTATGAAGGCCCAAGCTCTTAGAATCCCCTCCGAGGATACCCCTGTCATCGGCAGATCGTGATTAACCCCAGGTAGTGGAGAGGGACGAGCCCAAGATAGGTTGTCACCTCCACAATAAATGCACTCACCTAATCCCCTGGCCACATTAATGAAGATGTGACTCCTGGACTGGATGACCTTGGTCACTGTAAATCACTCGAGTACTGATAGTACAGCAGATGGGACGGACAGTCAGAAGGAAAACGCATGGATGATCAACAGATGAAAGAAGGAGAAGAAAGGAAGGGGACTATATAAGAAGAGTCAAACAGAAAAAGCAAGGGGGGGGGAGAGAAAAGGAAGGACGCTCCTCGGATGAGTGCCGAAGAGCGACTTTAAGGAGCAGCCCGGATGCCTCGACCTCCAACGGTGGGAATTTCTGTTTTTAGAGTTGTCTGTTTGTTAGAGCCTAATTCTTCATCCCACTCTCGAAAAATTTATTGTTTGGGCTTGTTGGGCTAGAAACCCATCTTTTTTCTAGGTCCAATCCAAATTGCGTCCCTACAATAGTGATTTTCATTTATTTATGAACTTATTAAAGTCAGATTCACCAAACTTATATTTTAAAAAATTATGTAATTTTTACTTCAAAATGCATTTTTTGTATTATCATTAACATAAGAATATTCCTATATAAAAAAAAAAAACATAAGAATAATAATCTAATATCTTATTTACTTATTTACAAATTTATGCAATCCAAATTAAATTTATAAGAGTACATTTTTATACATATAAACATATAATATTATAGATTTTCAATTCAAGCCTTATACTCATGAGATTGATTGCGAACACGTTATTATATTTGAATGAATTTAGCTCGTTTACTAAATATATGAATAAAAACAATTGTTTCCCCACATCGAGCTCAAGCTAATTATAAATAGTTTTGTTCATTTATAACTCTAAGATTAGTCACCCCACAACTTAGATCAACAACTCAATGGCCAAGCAATTAAAGTTGGTCACTAAACAACCAAATGGACCACCCCACGCCTAATCTCGGCCACTCAATAATGACAACAATCCATTGATCCTTGTGTTGCTCTAGACATGGCAAAACAGGTCAGAATTTTTTGACCCAACTCAACCTAAAAAATACTTGACTCGAACTCGATTTTTTTGACCCGAAGCAAAAACAGGTTGACCAGTGACCCGACCTGTGTTTTTTGCGAATCAAACCAACTTAACCCATGACCCGACCTGAACCCGAACCATTTTTTAAAACTATATTTTCTAGAGTGTTTGTTGCTTAACAATGATATAATATTCATAAAAGATACCATGTATAAATAAGTAAATAATGAAACTTTAATGTATATCTCAAATTGAAATAGAGTGTCAACCACAATTAATAATAGATTATAAAATTAATTTTCAAGATTGTAAATTTCTTATATGTTTTTATTCTTTGTCAAATGAGTTATCTAATAAGTTTTTTGTAATTTTGTTTTATATTTTAGGATAATGATATTGTGTAGAAATAAAACTTGTATATTTGTTTTACCTATCTTTGTGTTATTTTGTTTTAGATAGCAATATTAGGATTTGTATAATTTTAAAATTATTGAATAAGTATTAATAAGTTTAACTGAGTTCATTCTTGATATAAGTAGTTAATTCAAAGTAATGCATTTTACATCAAGTAATTTGTTGTATGACTTTTTAAATGGCAAATACATGTTGTTTTCTTTATAAATAAATAATAAAAAAAAAATCATGTGAAAAATACGGGTCAACCGAGCCCAACTTACAACTTGGCCTGACCCACAATCCGATTGACCCGAACCCCATTTTTTAACAAAATGACCCGTCTTTTACCTGATCCACCCATTTTGCCGTGTCTATGTTGCTCTAGCAAAAGAGAAAGACGTCGAGACAAAGTGCAAAATGCAAACCCCGCTCCCCAAAAAAGAAAAAAAAAATTGTTGGATTAAAGATTAAACAACAATTATGAGATTTAAAAAAAAAAAAAAAATCATTTTGGTAAGCTATATGGTAGTTAGAGTCACCATTGTCGATGTAACTGGCAATTGTTTTGGCTAGTTACAAGCTAGGCCAATGTTTTTGGATTAGAAAGTCAATTTCGTTTAGCTAACTAGATCATGACTATTAGGATATTTAGTGTTAAGCTAAATTTCGTATAAATTTTTTTAGCTGTAATTGAATAATGTCATTGTAATAATATTTCAATTTCAATTTCAATTCTAATTGTACAGTGTTAATAATAAGTCAGCCTTATAATGCATTGCATTACAATTGTAACTTACTCTGTCTAGATTAATGGTGTAGCCCATGGATGCATTGTTCCATCTAGGGGACTCCGGCAAGGAGATCCCCTATCATCTTACTTGTTCCTTCTTTGTGCAAATGGTTTCTCAAATCTTATAAATGATGCGGCTAGAAACAATATGCTTAGTGGTGTCACCATATGCTTATTGTTCCATGGTCACCCATCTATTCTTCGCCGACGATAGTCTTCTTTTTTGCAAAACAAGCACACAAGAATGTCAGAAGCTAATGGCCATCCTCAATCTCTATGAAGCAGCCTCTGGACAAAAAATCAATGCAATTAAGTCCTCAGTGTTCTTTAGCCATAACACTCCACCTGAGATTAAAAATGAGTTGCTAGAAGTAATGGGCCTGATGCAAGACTCAAGACATAACAAGTACCTTGGGCTGCCTTCTATCATTAGTAAATCCAAAACAACAATGTTTTCAGATGTAAAGGAGAGAGTTGCTAAGAAATTGTCTGGTTGGAAAAAAAAAATTGCTTTCCATGGGTGGAAGAGAAGTCCTCATAAAGGCAGTAGCTCAAGCCATACCCACCTATACCATAAGTTGTTTCCTACTTCCTAAGAGTCTTTGTGATGATATTGAAGGAATGATGAGAATGTTTTGGTGGGGACAAAGAAATCAAGAATCAAAAATAACATGGGTTAGTTGGAAGAAGCGATACAAGTCTAAATTAGAAGGAGGTATGGCCTTAGTGGATTTGGCCAACTGAGCGTGGCCGTAAAGGGTTTTTTCTTATTTAGATTTTTACTTTATAAACAATTCATCGTGTTTAGACACATGAGTTGTGGTTTGATTCCGATTTATTGTTTGTCCATATCATATCATGCATGAAATAGTTAATTAACTACTTGAATAATTGATTGTGAATTTGATAATACTAGCAGTAAGCTGTGTGTAAGGGGTCTAAATGTAACTTCATTAACAATATATATTTCTTCAATGGAAAAAATTTAAATACAGTATATAGGTAGTGTTTCTTAGGTTCCATTATTAAAATTCAACCTTAATAAAAAAGAATTCAGCTATGTGGCTTTTTTTTTTTCATATGATGGAAGCGTATTTTTAATTTAGTATAGTCACATGACAAAATTTTAAGAAGAGAATCTAAGGAATAACACTTAAGTAATGTATCTAAATCTTACCTTTCTTCTATTATATAATTGTTCTATTGTGTAAATCACAAGTTGAGTATCATCAAACAATGAGTTTAAAAAAAAAAACTTTAATCTCCTTGTTTATTACCATAAAAGCAAACTAAATTAAACATTTGATCCCTAAAGTTTATGATTGTTTTGATTTTGATCTTTTAAGTTTAGATTTTTTTATTTTGGTCCACCAAGTTTGATTATGTTTTTAAAATTGTAATTATATTTATGTCTATGACCATGGCTGACAGAACAGTTAAAAAAGAGAAGTAATGTCGTTTTATTGGCACTTAACGGTTAGATCAATTGCATAGACGGATAGAAGGACCAATTTAAAAATAAAATCAAACCTTTTATTTTGAGAAGAAAAAAAAAAAAAAAATCAAACTTGATATCCTAAAATGAAAAAAATTTTCAGTACTTTTAAAGCACCAAAAATGAACAATTTACTAGTGGTGTATGTTACGCATAATAGAGGCGGGAAAAATAAATGGGTCACTTTTAATGACCAAGACAAGAGGAATTTTTTTTCTAAATAACAATAAATATTAAAAAATTTAGTTAGTTGTCACGTTGCAAAAGAATATTGAAAACTAGCATCTCGAGTGTCTAAAATTCGAGTTCCAAGAAAAAAAATCAAGTTTTTAAGGCCTGATTGTAAAAAAAAATCCAAGAAAAAATCGAGTTTTAAAAACTCGAGTTCCGAAAACGTCACTATAGGACTTAAAAACGTCACTATAGGACTTAAAAATGAAGTTATAAAAAAATTTAGCAGAAAAACGCCGCTATAGGGCTTTAAAACGTCAGTATAGGGCATAAAAACGCCACTATAGGGCTACCCGAACCTGGTATTGAACACTTATGAAAAATTTTTGCAGAAAAACGCCGCTATAAGGCTTTAAAACGTCACTATAGGATTTAAAAACGTCACTATAGAGGCGATAAAACTAAAAATTTTTTTGCATGAAACTCGAGTTTCTAAAACTCAAGATTTATGTAAATGGATCTCGATTTTTTAAAACTCGAGATGTCTACTTTTCCTTATAGTTTCAAGCGTTGCCTAACTAACTGTATATAAATCATTTTCACATTTATTTTGCCCATTCCCCCAAGACAAGAGGCCGAAACCTAGTACCAGTCCATATTTCCTTGTTCGTTTTCCATAGAGAGTTCCAAGTTCCAAGTTTCAACAAACCCTTTGAGTTTGAGAGTTAGAAACCCATCCAAAAAAAAAAGAAGAAGCAATGGAAGGTGAGAAACCAACAACACTAGTGTGCACAGTGTTAGCCATAGACCACACCAACTTATGCTACAGGGTATGCGCTGTCTGTGAGAGGACTCTCCCTCACAACGATCCCACTTCTCTCTGCAAATCCTGCAACTTCAACGCCTTCAACTCCGTCTCCTCTGCTTCCAAACGCCTCTTCCGTGTCCTTGTAAGTCACTTCCCGAACCAATTTCCTCTTTGTTTCCATTGAAATTACTTTCTCCGGAAAATTAGTTTCTATTTTGTGGAAATGGGGTTCCAAGAGAATTGTGTTTGTTTCTACAGAATAAAATATATCGATTTAATGCTTTCTTAGAAAAATTTTCAATTTTTGGAAATGGGGTTTCAAGAATTTCCTTTTTTTAATAACAAAATGTTGGGTTTTGTTGGATTGGTTTGGTAGATGTCAATAGCATCAGATACAAAGGTGTTCACGGTGATATGCTTTGACAGAATGGCTAAAGTTATTTTTGGATGCTCTGCTGATGAGTTCTTTGACTTTGCCAAGCTTCATCCTTTTGCTGGTAACCTCATTTCCTCACTGAAATTTTCATCATTAAAGCAATTTTAAGATAAAATAATGTCTTCACTATTTTAGCAACTAGCAAGTAGCCGCATGAATAGTTTTATCTGGTACATGTTTATGAAATCATGGTGAAACATATAATACCTTTATTTTGTATATTTTTCTTTTTTCTATTTTGGTCTTTTTGCGGTAAGTGCCTTGTGTTTTGGTAGATAGCTTGTTGAAATCGAAGGTAAATTGGGTTCCTAATATAGCCATAAAAGCCTAGTCTTGTTTAAGCTGTTCATATTCCAATTACTTCTGCAATTTTTTCTAGGTAATCTTAATGGAAGGTTTTACCTTCCCTTTCGACTGGTTTCAAAGAATCAGTATTTTACTTAGTTGCGGTGTCTTGGACAATTGGTTTTTAGTTTTCCCATGGATCATATTTTGCTGTCATATTTAAGCAAGTTGCTCTGCAATCATCACCTGGAATTCATTTGTGCACTTTAGAAGTTTTGTCTTCCATAAAAGTCTCCATGAGATTTAACCTCCTTAGCATATGCCTCATCTTGGTAGAATTATTTGATAGTTGGGGTGCACCAAACATGACCATGTCCAGATTATTTTTTTGAATGTTTTATGCAGCTGTATCTGCTAGTAGAATTCTTGAGGGAGAGATGTTTAAAATGACACTGTCCAAACCAAAGAATGGTAATGCACAACATCTGCGAGTTGTTTCCGTTGTTCCATTGAGAACAGGTTTTCAGCCAGCAATTGAGACATTAAGAAAATTATATGGAAAACGAGTTGGTTGTTAACTGTTTTCGCTTATTGTATCTATCACTGGGACTTCTATGTACTTACCTAAGGTTGAAGGACTCTGTCATTTCATCTTATACTTGGGAGGGCTGGTTTAGATGCCTTGTCTCAGTGTTAGAGGGATTTAAGAAAAACAAAAGCCAAAAACAAAAAAGAAGAAGCAAGATTTACTCAGTGGCTGTTTCTCACAGGTATTTAGACTGGCATTGTTGATGATTTTGTGATCAAATTAGTTTCTAATGTATGAGACCTCATCTTTGGGATGCAAATCATGACAAGATACAAACATATATGATAAAACTACAATTTTCTTCCCTCTTAATGAGATCCAGTCTTTGTACAAATTACAATCAAAGACCATATATCATGTTCAACTGAGTTTTAGTTAATGTAGATGCCAGAGTAAATCAATGACTAGAACCATGGCGTCTTCTTCCCGATTTGTTGAAGTTGAGAACTTGCATTTTTTAAATGCCTACAAATTCATAATTGTGCCATATGGAATCAAGGGCTTTCTCTTGGCATCATCTATTATTTTTCTGCTATAGGTTGTTTATAACAGGTCCTGCTATAAGTTGATGTTACAGACTGTGTCTTCCAACAACACCAGAATTTCCAAGCTCTTATTTTATAGCCACGTAATGATCTCACAAATCAAGCAATCGTTATCATTTTGTGCAAACTATGCCCATTATGAATATGACAGTATTTATAGCCCAAATTAATATATAGCATATGATGGTAAACGTGTATTCACTGAACATTCATATGTGTAAAAGAATCTTTATGTTCCATTCTAGGAATAAAATATTTTAAGGAGTTGTTGAAAATAACAACCTTGTGGTCACTGGGGGACGAACATATCACAACTAGTCCTACCCAGACACCATTCCTGAAACCCATAAATATAGGCACAAGCTTAGAAAGAGTATGCCGGGTTCATTGAGGCC
This sequence comes from Quercus suber, assembly GCF_002906115.3. Taxonomy (NCBI): domain Eukaryota; kingdom Viridiplantae; phylum Streptophyta; class Magnoliopsida; order Fagales; family Fagaceae; genus Quercus; species Quercus suber. Next base: position 533,800 of record NW_027069781.1, on the reverse strand, counting down.
ATCACTTGGGAGAACCCCTATGTTTTGCCTTAGACTTGGTTAATTTCCCTTTCATCCACCTCCTCAGCATTTGTAGTGATACATTGGGCTGATCCATTGGAACCAAATGACCAGCATCACGGACCTATGTGTTGCGACATGGAACCAAGTTGGGCAAATTAGAACACAGAGAGAGAGAGAGAGAGAGAGAGAGAGAGAGAGACAGACAGACAGACAGACCTTGAGGAAAGTGAGAGGCCCATGGCTCTTGAGCAATCCTGCTTCTGCACCATCAACTACAAATGGAACAGTTGGGGATGCCTCATACTGTTTCTGTCCTGACCATTCAAGGGCTTGAACCCACCGTGAATTCCCTGTTGAGAGAGAAAGGAATCAATAAGATATACTAAGAAAAACAAGCACTACATTCCTTGAGGTGTTTATGTCAAGTTCCTACTTCTGTTGAGCCAAAGAGGCCTACCCAGCCAATTGCACATGAGGTCATACTCCCCAGCATACACAAGCACCTTGATTCCATCCTCCAGAAGAGCAGGAATACCTACTGCAAGATTCTTTGCCCAGTCAGTTCTCATGGCTTCATATACTGGACCACTGCATGAAACGAATGTTATGTTCCCAACCCCTAGAGCATTCCTAACTAACTCCTTGTTCAGGAATTTCACCATGGTCGAGAAATCATAACAATCGTCGTTGGTTGCGATGCATTTCTTTCTAATGTCATAGGACTGCAGATCAAAGATATAACAAGTTTTTCATCAAAGTTGATAAGCATTTTTTTTTTCACAATGTAATGATTTCGTAACAACTACAAAATGATAGTTGTTTTTTGTCTTCTTACATTTATACCAGCGTTGATTCTTAAAATCTGATCCATAATTCTGCGCAAGTGTCAAATGAAGTATTACAAGCTTTTCCGCCATAAGTGCCTGACAATGCAGTTCCATATGATTGATCAATGGATAATGATAGAGTAATTGCAAATTCATGTAAATAAANGTGTATGATCTGTACTGGATTTCAGGATTGGTTAGCCCATTACCAATAGCAAATCCCTGTTGGAGCATGAGTTAAATATCTGATAAAGTGGGACTAAAGCAAGTAACACTGGTTTTTTTTTTTTTTTTAGATGAACCAAGTAACTCTGATTAAATCTAAGAGCTACCTTCAACTTTATATGAATTCCTTCCTTTGCTTTGTTTCCTTGGTGAATCCGAGTAGCTAATGCTGGAATGAAGTGCCCAGCATATGATTCTCCTGTTATGTAGAATTTATTTTTAGCAAATTGAGGATGCTCCTTGAAAAATGCCTGAAACAATGTAGAAAAGTTTGTGAATCTTAAGCTCAGAAACTTATCCTGACAAATTCCAGTCACATGTAATCAAGCATGAATGCATGATTCATGTTTCTTTTTCATGGAAACACAAATACACACGGGAATTAAACAGACCTGCAAAAAGTCATACAAGTCATTGCTAATTCCGACTTCATCACTGCGAATATCACTCGTATTATTAGCAGTGTAACTGAATCCAGTTCCTGTAGGCTGGTCCACAAACATAATGTTTGATGCCTGAGAAAAGAGAATAAAAATTTTATTATTTTATTGAGTAGCTTGAAAAGTATGTACATCAGGAAAGGTTTTGACATAATGTTAAGCCCGCTTTGTACAAAGCTGACTGTATAGAATCTATAGTGTTATACTACCATGAAATTTAAAGTTTTTTTTAGTTACAAGTTAACATGTTGGAGGAATTTGAACCTTGAGTATTTTTATTGGAAGCACTAAAATGTGCCAATCAGTTAAGATTCAAAGTTTTAATATACTATGAAGCAGTTGATGTTCTTGTTTGCCCAAATAAAATATCGTTAAGAAAGCCTCTGAATCAACTCTATTGAATTTAAGGACAATAAATTTTCAGTATATTCTTAATTTTTATCAAAGTTTTGCTATTAACATATAGTAGCAACTAACAATTGCAATAAATATATACAAACACGTACGCGCGTGCAATTGGCCTATAATTTCTCTTTTAAAAGATGGATGATTCAATGTTTTTTTGTTTTTTATTTTATTTTAGAACAGTCCTTTTGGTAAAATGTTTTTCTTCAATATATTACACATTGTCTCATAAAACTATTTATGCATATTTTTTAAACAAGTTACATAACTCATTAAATAAGTCATGTAACAAAATGTACATATGTATGGTTTTATCAGTTGTCATGCTTTCCTCCAACTTTTTCTATGCTTCGTTGCTTGGGATTTGTTTTAACTAAAATAATAATGTAACATACTTATGACTTTAGAGTTAGAAAAGTAAGATGATAGAAAATGAGGGAGAGGAAAAAAGTAGAGGAGGGCTAGAAGAGATTTTAGTTTTCTTTCATGGGGTTTGGTTTGGACCAAGGTGGAAAGTGCAAAAATGAAAAACTCCTTTGTTATGATAGAAAATTTTGTTATGATAGAAAATATTGTTTGTAGAAATTTATTCTCATTTCCTTATTAAATAATTTTTTATATAATTATTTTATTAGGAAAAAAAACTTGAGTTGGGTATAAAAAATCGTACCAAACGTTAACTCAAGTGAAACAAAAATATAGAAAGGAGAGAGTTAAACATTGGGGGAAGGAGTGGGGGCAGAATGGAAATTACCATCAGACCCCCATTTTCTTTCCTATTTTGTTTTTAATTCTCCTTTTTCTATCCTTTCTATTTTCACTCCAATCATTTAAACCCTTATAAAGACCATTTCTCTCTTTCTTTCTTTTTTTCCTCACTATTGCCTAAAAGCTTAAAGAACATTTCAATAAAATTTTATTTCCAGAAATCTATCCAGGAACATTTCATGGTATGAGTCTAAGAGATTCCTGTAACTTGTAAGGAAATTATGCAAAATGCGGATACAAATTATGCTGCAATAGAAAATACTAGCCGATTTTCTAGCTTATTGAATTATATATTCAGTACATACCATGTCCCAGCCATAGTTATTCCACTCTAGAGACAAGTTGTTTGTAATGTGGAAAGGACCATTTTCAAAGAACAAAGCCAATTCACTACCACACCCTGGTCCTCCAGTCAACCATATGACAACAGGGTCTTCCTTCTTGTTCCGTGATTCGAAGAACAAATAAAACATCCTGCATATATTAAATATCGAAATCATTATTAAAAAAAAAAATATTGGAACTATGTATATTCCCAATATAATAACAATCAAACCAAGTAAAAGTCAAGGAACTAATTTATATGGACAACGAATTCAAAAAAAAAAAAAAAAATTATATGGACAAGGCCCACCTTGCTGCTTTGGAATGTGGAAGACTATAGTAACCAGCATGGTGACCAAGATCTTCAACTGAAACGCCAGAATTATTCAGAGAAGGAAAACAAAACGATTTCTCTACAATCTTTGGGGCAACAAATGAAGGGTCAGGGGATGCAATGTCAATGGAGTCTGTAGGGAACAAGTTGAGGCTTCGTATGAGCTTTTCTGCTAAGTGATGGTGGTTGTTTGCATGTTTTGCACATGAGAATGGTGAAGTGAGAAGAAGCAAGAGAAATGAGAGAGAGAGTTGAATGAAAGTTGATGCCATTGTAATTTGTAATGGAAAAGTTTAGAGTCTGGAATAGCGGGGATTTATAGTGTTTTGGTTAGGCATTTTGGTTACGTAAAAGCGCGTTTTCAAAACTCAAAATTTTGTTTTGCAACAGTAATTTCTTGTAATATTTTTTTACAAACACTCATTTTAAACCAAAAATTCTGTTTTGCAACAACTCTTCATAAGTTTTTTTATATAGAGGTGTTACTTCCACAATATTTTTATAACAAATCATAGGTGGTTAGTTATTATAGATTCAAATTTGAATTTAACACTAAGATTACTTTTTTGCCCTAACAATAACAACCAGTAACAACCCATCACTTAAGATTTGTTGTAAAAATGTTATGGACATATCATTTTTCTTTTTTATAAACACTTGTTTTTAAACTAGAGATACTGTTTTGCAACAGTTTGTACAACCCATGAACAAACTTGGCAAATAAAGCTGAAAGAAAGGTGGAGTGGGAAATGTATATAATTCCATGTTAAAAAAAATTATAATAAAAAATGTCTAATGCTGAACAAAGGTAAATAAGGCTGAAAGAAAGGTGGAGTGGGAAATGTATATAATTCCATGTTAAAAAAATCATAATAAATGTCTAATATATACCATATATAGTTTACAGCAAGCAATAGATGCATCTTAGTTAGAACCTCATGGAGTGTGTCATTGCCCCATGAGCAAAGATTATATATGTACGCTAAAATATATAGTTCTATACACACACTTATTAATAATAAATTTCTATTAATAACCATCACAATTATAAATTTTTATATTTTAACAAAAGAAAATATAAATAAAAGAGGGATAAAAATTATACTTATTATATTAAATTACTTTTGATTGACGTAATGATATTTTGTCACATAAGTTTGAAGTCTTAGAATTTTACACGTTAATACTCTATTTTATACGTGGGTTTCACTTAATTCAACTAGTAAATCTCTTGTCATTAAATAAGAGATTTGGAGTTCGAACCCTGCCTACACCAAATATCGATCAGTGTCTTGGCCTGGTGATAAAAAGCAACTATCATGAAGTGGATGTCATAAGTTGAAATTTTATTATATTTATTAAAATAATTCTATATATTTAAAATCTCAATTAGAATCTTGACACATCATGTTTTCTTTAAAGGGGTCGTCTCACCTCCGATCTAGAAATCTCATGTTTCCTCCCATTTTTAAATAGGCGAGTGACGTGTGGAAAAAAAAGTGATCCAACAGTTAGAAAAAGCCGACAATTTCTCATCTCTCTTGCTTCTCCCCTTCACCATCTCTTGAGCCAAACTGATATGCAACTTCAACTAAAACCACCCTTTTGTACAACCCATGAACAAACTTGGCAAATAAAGCTGAAAGAAAGGTGGAGTGGGAAATGTATATAATTCCATGTTAAAAAAAATTATAATAAAAAATGTCTAATGCTGAACAAAGGTAAATAAGGCTGAAAGAAAGGTGGAGTGGGAAATGTATATAATTCCATGTTAAAAAAATCATAATAAATGTCTAATATATACCATATATAGTTTACAGCAAGCAATAGATGCATCTTAGTTAGAACCTCATGGAGTGTGTCATTGCCCCATGAGCAAAGATTATATATGTACGCTAAAATATATAGTTCTATACACACACTTATTAATAATAAATTTCTATTAATAACCATCACAATTATAAATTTTTATATTTTAACAAAAGAAAATATAAATAAAAGAGGGATAAAAATTATACTTATTATATTAAATTACTTTTGATTGACGTAATGATATTTTGTCACATAAGTTTGAAGTCTTAGAATTTTACACGTTAATACTCTATTTTATACGTGGGTTTCACTTAATTCAACTAGTAAATCTCTTGTCATTAAATAAGAGATTTGGAGTTCGAACCCTGCCTACACCAAATATCGATCAGTGTCTTGGCCTGGTGATAAAAAGCAACTATCATGAAGTGGATGTCATAAGTTGAAATTTTATTATATTTATTAAAATAATTCTATATATTTAAAATCTCAATTAGAATCTTGACACATCATGTTTTCTTTAAAGGGGTCGTCTCACCTCCGATCTAGAAATCTCATGTTTCCTCCCATTTTTAAATAGGCGAGTGACGTGTGGAAAAAAAAGTGATCCAACAGTTAGAAAAAGCCGACAATTTCTCATCTCTCTTGCTTCTCCCCTTCACCATCTCTTGAGCCAAACTGATATGCAACTTCAACTAAAACCACCCTACCACCACCGTCCAAAAATCCACCATACAACACAAATCACGGTTACCATCACCACAAATCCGCCATTGTGACCCATGATTCCACCAAGTCTACAACCCATACCTAGACATGAAAATCAATTGTTCAACCAAAGTTCAATGCTTTTGGTCCTACCTTGGATTGCCATTGGCCATCGTTCCTTCGATGTTGATCATTGATGGGAAATGTGGTGTAGAGAACAGAGAGAGGTGGTCCATAGAAGAGCAAGGCAATGGCTATGAAGATCTATCTCAAATTAATCGTTGCCTAGGTAAGGCGTTGTTCGCTAGTGATGGCTACGATGGTTAATTTTCTCCCACTGTCAACTGCATGTCGGCTCAAGTCTGATGGAGTCCTTGCCTTTTTCCTCCACTTTTTATCACAAAAGAGGTTTTCTTTTATTTTTGAAAGCACATGTTGCTTATCTATATCTATATATTACTAAAAGTTGAAGCGTAGCGTTTAATGTCACTGCGCTCACGTTGCACCACGTCAACGACCACGTCATCCCAATCCTTTTTTTTTTTTTTTTAAATTTTTATTTTACCTACAATTTTAAAACAATTTTTACAAATTTCAGAACAATAAATCTTAGCCCTATAATAAATCTCAGCCCACTCTTTATCTATTTACTTCCATCATAAAGCCCAGCCCAAGGCCTTTTCAACTTAAAGGAAAGATTTAAAACTGTGGAACCCTGAAAGATTGTGCATGAGAAGCACAGCGTGAGGACAACCAGAGAGTTTAGTGCTATGCTTCAACTCTACGGTTTCACAATAACGGTTTCAAGGACAACCAAAGAGTCTGAAAATCTCCCCACCTTCTTGCTCTACGGTTTCACAGTAACGGCCACTTATCTGAGTTCCTTCCTTGCTGTCTTCCTCTCCTCACAATATATAGATACTTACGGAACCTGGCTGATTCGGTTGAGGTATCTCTAAACCCCAATTCTTTTTGTGCTCCATTATTTTGCTTGATGTTTTTGGTTTCCCTTTTTACATTTTATTATGGCCTCTTTCGTGGTGTGGTGTGGATGATTGTTATGGTTGCTGTGGTTTTTAATTGGTGCACTGTCTGACAGAAGCTGCAGAAATACTGCCAATAGTTTGTCTTTTGATTTATATGGATTGGTAGTAGTGGTTTGCTGCTTGGTTTTGAACACACAACTTAGTTTCTGAGATTATAAGGAAGACAAACACACATTCAAAATTGAATCTTTATTATTGGCCCGAGAATTTGGGTCACTATGGGTCGTCCAAGACCAATCAGTGCAGGCGGGTTGATTCAAGATCATGGGTAAATATGGACATAACAATTGTCCAAAACTGCTTAAAGTTGAATTCTGGAGAATTTGAGATGGAGTAACCCAAGCCCTTCAATTATGAACAAAGAATTTTGATTGTTGAGAGATCGAAGCTTACATTGTCCTTGACTTGCTTAACCAATGGAATTCACTCATTGTTTGCACTCACAAATACAACAACTTTTTGTCTAATTGCATATACCTGTTCAGCTAGTTGGGACCACTTTTGTTTATTTATTTTTAGTTAGCCATTGTCTTTTAAATTGTATTTTCAGACTGACAGAACCTTAAGAAAAATGCCCAACACAGTGTTTATACCTTTGCATTTTCTTTTGCAAGTTGGCACAAAGCCATAGTAGGACTTTTCCTAGGTTCTTCTATTTTTATACTTTTCCTTTTTACCATCTCACTCATCTGTGTCTTATTTTTATTCTGAAGGGAGGTTTTAATTTATGAAATAGGTTATTGGTGGGATTAATACCCAATTAGTTGTGGTGAAATTGTACCTTCTGCCTTAGGCAAACGTGCCCATTGACCGATTGGAAATAACTTGGAATGTAAATGTTCAAAGCCCTATTGTTTTGCAACTTATCTTTGATTGGACTTGGAATAGCTTATCATTTATTGAAAATTTGGAATTGAAAATCCATTTTTATAGTTGGTTGATGCACTTGTATTGGCTTCTTTCATTATTTTTCCCACAATATTCTTGCCAAACTGAGGTTTGCTGGACAACAACTATAGAGCAGAGCAGTGAGACTACATAAGTTGCACTTTTGGTTTGGAAGTATCGAAGGCACCGTGGAAAAGTAAGAACACTTCTAGGGGGCCTAAAAACAACTTTTTGTTGCTCTTTGGGACCACGATTTAACTTTCCCATGCATAGCACTTGGAAAATTCTTTGGATCGTTTGTGATATTTTTTCCTAATAGGCACGTCCTAAACTATTGTAAGTGCTATACTTTCCTCAAATTGAGAAGTTTTAATTAATTGCAGACTTTTAAAAAAATTTATGCCTCTTATGTCATGTTACTATTATTTAAGCACGATGAGCTAAGGAAAAAGAAATCAACATTGAGATTAGTGTCTACGACATTTTTCAGCAACCATCTTGATGCCTTAGAACATGGTTAATCAATTATTTCCTGGATGTAGCCTTATATACATCATTAAGTTCAATAATTTAGCTGATTCTCAAAAAAGTTCAGTAATTTAGTCTTCTTATGAGGTCCATTATGTGAAATAATTACTACCAAAGGCCAAGTTTCAAAACATGGTTATATACATAATACATTTCGAAGAACAAAAAACAAAACTGTTATGTTTTTGGGTCTTTTGTCTATTGATCTCATTCAAAAGGAAGGTGTTAATTGCAATTATATTAGTTGGAAAATCAATTGTGGAGCAATAAGTTATTTAATGAATTTTTGACTGAAATTCACATGCTTGGTAGTGGAAGGTTTTAACACAAAGTGAAAGAGTAAAAACAAAGGTAGATTAAAAGCAAAAGAGGAGGGAGATTAAAAAGAATGAGGTTGGTCTAAAAAAATATTATAGTTTAAGTTTTTGGGTTGGTCTTACCTTGCGATATTTTAATTTTTAACAGAATTGCATAAATTCAAGAATCTCCAAATAGTCTGAGAAAAATGGTCCTCATGATACTTGTGTGAACTTACTTACCAAGTAGGAAGACACTATAGATAGATGACATAAAATATTATATTTTTTAAGTGTTTGAGTGTGTATTTGCATGTGAGTGTTTGTGTTCATTTATCAAAAGATTATAAAAAAATAAAAAAATAAAAAAAAAGGTTTTGCTGTTCAATGATGTGGACACTTGTCACTGTTTTGATTACTATTTTACCTACCAGTTGCTCACAAGTTACCTATTAATTTACATGTTTTTACACTGGATTGTTTTTTCAAGTATTTCTAACTTTTAATTATAAATAAAATGAAAGGGTTTTGCTAAAATATTCTTTAAATTTTTATTTGGTTGTGTAGGTTGTTCATATTTTCTACCAGTTGATTACGAAATATCTATTAAATTGCAAGTTCAACAACTATAAAATGAAAAGGCTATGCTAAAATATTTTTTATATTTTCTTTTGGTTGTGTAGGTTGTTCATATTTTCTACTAGTTGATTACAGATTATCTATAAAATTTTAAGTTCAACAGCTAGATTGTTTCATAAAGTCTGTCCAACTCTCAATTAATGAAATGGCTATTATAAAATTGAGATTATATTATCTTTTGGTTTCTACCAAATTATAACAGATTATCTATTAAATTGCAAGTTCACACAAGCTGGAATATTTCTTCAGGTCTCTCTAAAATGAAATGCTTTGCTAAAACAGTCCTCATATTATTGGTAGGGTGTTCATATTATCCACTAGTTATTTGAAATGAGCTTTTGCTATAATGACCGTTAAATGATGGTTGGTAGGGCTTAAGTAGTAATACATTGAAAATTATTCAAAATAATTTGAACTTAAAATTATTTAAAATTCAATATTAGAGCCTAGCTATTGAGAGGGCTTAAGTAGTAATACATTGAAAATTATTCAAAATAATAACTCAATCATAAAAAATAAAAAATTTATCATGCGCAGCGCGCAGGTTTGCGACTAGTTTTTCTAATTGATGGATCACTTTATTTTTTTTCATGGTCACTCGTTTATTTAAGAGTTTGACTTATCTCTAGTATTTCTTCAATTGAAATATCCTTTTGTTTTAATAAATTAAAATAATAAATGAAATAAACCTTTCACAATCATCATCATTACTTCCACAAAAACTAAACATGAAAATCACAATAACAAACTACAAAATTTGTACTAAAATTATAAACTTTGACACTTTCAATGGCAATAACTATTAAACGGGTATAGGAAAAATTAAATTTGAACTCATAATGGAGATTAAATTATAAACTTACTATTGCAATCAAATTTAACAAAAGATTGGAATAATTAAAACAAAACAAAAAAATTACCTCTTAAATTGCCCCCATAGTTTCAGAGTCCATTAAATCCTATGCAAATTCAAAAATTGTCCAACAATAATGAAATGAATCAAAGGAGATCTGGCAATTCTAGGTCACGTGATATGATCATTCTTTGTTGCTTAGCCACCAAATAGGTAAATGTTTATTATGGTTTATTCACCAATTAAGTAATCCAATAAAAAATAGAGAAACAAAAGATTCCAATTTTAAATTCATTCTTCAAACGTTACACTAGCAAAATCATAAGAGAGAGAATTACAGAGAGACAGTGACAAAATTGGTGAATTTGCCGGACAAAATATGATTTTGAATAGCATATTACATGCTTAGTTTCAGCCTTTGTGTGTTCTCTCATGGTTTGAGAGAAGCAGATGAAAGAGGTTGCGTAAGAGTGGCTGGTGTTTTAGGGTTTCAGAGAAGCGGATGAGAGAGGTGCGTGAAATTGGCTTTTTAAAATAAAATGTAAAATAAAAAGAAAAAGAAAATAGTTGTGATGTGGAAAATTGTGGGAGCTTAAAAAAAAGTCAACAAATAGTCAAAGACTTCAGTTTTATTGTATATATAGATGAAAAACTGCCATGTCACTCACTAATTAAATAAAAGGTAAACATTAAAAGTCACTACCACTTGTCACTGTGTATTAAAAGAAAAGGAGACCTCCAGTTAAAAAAGTACTAGAGGTAAGCCAAACTTTTTATTTAAAGGACAAAACTTAGGTACAGTACTTTAAGTGCAGTTCCTTAGGTTCCCCTCTTAAGATTCATTCATGTGGCTACTTAATTAAAAAAATACACTTCTATCTCATGAGAAAAAATCCACATTGTAGAATCTTAAAAGGAGAATATAAGAAACAACACTTAAGTATTATACCTAAATCTTGTCCTTATTTAAAAATGGGAGGAAAAATGAGATTTTTAAACTGGAGGTAAGCCACTCCCTTCTTTAAATAATATAATACTATTAATAAATACCATATTTTAATATTAAATAGTTAAATATAAAAACACAATCATTATTTATAAATACCTATTAATATCTACCATAATTATCATATTTAATATTTCACACACAAACACAATATTAATAAAAATATTTATTAAAAACTATCATAATTATCAAATGAAAAAAGTTTAGTTATAAAATTAGTAGTAACCTTAGAATACAACCTTAATAAAATAAATATTACTAATATTTTGAAAATCTAACAATTGAATTGCATGTTCTTTATGCTCTTAATGCAAATGTCATATTGTATCAATTAGATATTATTTACTATATGATCTATGAGCTTACATTTTATGAATAATTTTAAACTACAAAAACTTGCACGTTAACAACTCATTGATGACAAAGTTATTGATCTTTAATTTTCTAAAAATTTTACAAGCATGAAGGATATAAAAAGAAGATGTAATTTAAAAATGGATTTGTCAAAATTTACCTCTAATAAAAAAATATTAAGTAAGGTTGTAACCTAAAACTACAACCAATTTTGTAGTTAAAAAGTTACAACTAATTTTGTAACTAAACTTTGTTCTTATCAAATTTCAAATTTATATACAAAATAAGAGAGAGAGAGAAAATCATTTTTCATGAAAAAAAAAAAAAAATCATATTTTATTAAAGTTTCCCATTCATTGCACGGGTTGAGATCTCACAAATTTATATGTCATTATTATTATTATTATTATTATTATTATATTTGTAAGGACCCAATTGGCTTTTTAAGCCCAAGAGTCAAAAGGATCTTGGGCCAAAGAATCCAATACAATGAATTTGTAGAGAGTAAGTTGAAAAATTGGTCCTAATGAGTTGAAACAACAATTAAGGTGGATTCAGATGACAAAGACATAAAAATAAATTGGTTTTATCCAAATAAAATCGTCATCGGCATAATCCGAGGAGACTAGTTCTAGTATATCTTTCTTTGAATTTGATTACAAGTACAGTTCTTGTTGCTATAGTTTTTTTTCTCTTCTTTTTTCCAACCCCCCTTTTCCTTAGAGTCCTATTTCTACTATATACTATCTTTCTTCTTTCATCCCTATCCTTCATGTTTAGATTAGATTGTTGGTGTAAATCTTTATCCCATCAACACCTTCCTGAAGTCTTTGGGAGTAGCTGTAAAGCTGGAAATTACTGTTCAAGTATCATTTCCTCATTAATGTGGCTAGAGAGTTAGTTATAAAACATTTAATGTGGTAGTAGCAGCTTTCTCTTAGATATTTCATAGCTCCCATGCTCCCATGACATGCATCCTTATCAAAGAAACTCCCAGAACGCTGCTCTGGATGGCAGACCGCACTTTCTGACCTCTGCTTTGCTTAGCTAAGGAAGCATCCCTCCTTGGACCACCTTCCTAGACCATCATGTCCAGATCCCTTCCTTTATTCATTAATGCTGACCTCTATAACAACATTTACCCATCCTCGGACTATTAGGCATCCTCGGACCGAGCCCCCGGCCCAATATACACTAGTGGGCCTATCACCCCTACATCATCATCATCATCATTATTATTATTGTTATTATATAGAAGTTGGATTCAAGTTACACTAGATGTAACTTTAATTAATATTATATCACTAAATATCTTTTTATTGGATGAAAATTTTGACATGTCTATTGTTATATTACATTTTCTTCTTATAATCTTCATGCTTGCAAAATTTCAAAATGATTTGAAATCAATAACTATCTCATCTATAAAATGTTTAAATGTAAGTTTCTGCATTTCAAAATTATGAATAAAACTGGATTTATGGATTGAATGATAACTAATATATAATTTGTATGAAATTTGACTTGCATTAAAAAAAAAAAAAAATGATTCAAGTTACACTAGATGTAACTTTAATTAATATTATATCACTAAATATCTTTTTATTGGATGAAAATTTTGACATGTCTATTGTTATATTACATTTTCTTCTTATAATCTTCATGCTTGCAAAATTTCAAAATGATTTGAAATCAATAACTATCTCATCTATAAAATGTTTAAATGTAAGTTTCTGCATTTCAAAATTATGAATAAAACTGGATTTATGGATTGAATGATAACTAATATATAATTTGTATGAAATTTGACTTGCATTAAAAAAAAAAAAAAAAAAGATAGTTGGGGTGAATTCTAGATATCTCCTTTGGAAACACTAGGAGCTGCCCACTAAATAAGTTTATGGTGGCACAACTTGCCATGTGGCGAATTATGGCACAAAATTGTGCCAAAATTGATGTTCCTAGCATTTCTCTTACTTGCACTAAACAATTAAGAAGTGAATGACAAATTGACTTTTAAAACCTTTTTTTTTTGATACAGACTTTTAAAACTTCTTAAATATGATTGTAGTGGTGAAATTCTTTAGTCTCACAAAGGGCCCAGCTAATTTCTTCGGTCGTTGTCTCATTAAACACGTACAAGGGAAAAGTGAGGATTCATAAGATTTTGAAGTGGACGCCATGCGCATGCATACTGTGGATTTTTTTTAATAAATTTTTTATACGAAATTTTATTCTAGCCTAATCTAAGTTAATATGTGTATGAATCTTCTTCCTGGAGAATTAAACCTTAGCCCTTACTCTTCACACTTCATAAGCATTTAAAATTGAGGATTCTTATTTCCTTATGAGTTTGAAGCAAACAATGTTATTGTCTATTAGTTAAAATCTTTCTTATCTTTCTTTTGAGTAGGCTAGTCGATAATCCGTGCAATATAAAAAAAAGTTTAATTAAGTTTTTTTTCTCTCTTTTTTTTTTTTTTTGAATGAAATTGGATAATTGTGGTAGTTATTAATATGTAAGTAAGGTAATACTTAATGGTTTTTTAAGTGAATTGCGGTAAGAATCTAATGGAGAGTTTAAATATATATATATATATATATGTGTGTATATATATATATGTGTATATATATATATATATATTTATAAAGAATAATGATATCTTTATGAGATTTCAAAAGTTTATGTGATAAAATATTTTAAAGTAAGGTAGTACTTCTGTCATTTCTTCTTATTACTTGGGAGGACTGGTTTAGATGCCTTGTGTCAGCGTTAAAAGGATTTAAGAAAAACAAAAGGCAATAAATAAATAAATAAAGAAGCAAGCTTTACTTAGTGGCTGTTTCTCAAAGGCATGTAGACTGGGATTGTTAATGAGTTTTTTTTTTTTTTAATCAAATTTGTTTCTAATGTATGAGAACTCATCTTTGGGATGAAAATCATGACAAGATAAACATATATGATAAAACTACAAGTTTTTCTCCTCTAATGAAATCCAATCTTTGTACAAATTAAAATCAATGACTAACAATCACTGACGATATTTCATGTTCAATTGATTTTTAGAGTTTGTTTGGGAACAACTTATTTGCTGAAAGTACTGTAAATAAAGTTAAAAAGTAACTGAAATAATACAGTAAAACTCATGATCAATAGTATCCAAAAGTGCAATAAGACTCGTAAATAGTAACAAAAATAGGCTAAATAGTAAAAAAAAAACTTTTTTTTTTAAGCTAATGCAAAACGCAACCTTAGTTATTGTAGATGCCACAAATTATTATTTTTTAATTATTTATAACTGTGCCTATTATGTCATAACTATGATAATAAATATGACTGTATCTATAGCCCAAATTAATGTATAGCATGTGATGGTTAATGTATATTCACTGAACATTCATATATATGAAATAATCTTTATTCATCATTCTGCAGGAAGCTTCATTCTAGCAATAAAATATTTTAAGGAGTAGTTGAAAACAAGAACCTTGCGGTCACTGATGGACAAACATATCACAACTAGTCCTACCCAGACACCATTCCTGAAATCCATAATGTAGGCACATGC
This sequence comes from Quercus suber, assembly GCF_002906115.3. NCBI lineage: Eukaryota > Viridiplantae > Streptophyta > Magnoliopsida > Fagales > Fagaceae > Quercus > Quercus suber. The sequence goes on along the minus strand of NW_027069781.1, from coordinate 518,778 downwards.
TCAGTAAGAGTATGCCTGGTTCATTGAGGCCATCACTAGGGAGAAACCCTATCTTCTGCCTCAGACTTGGTTAGTTTCCCTTGCATCCAGCTCCCCAGCATCTGTAGAGAAGCTTTAGGCTGATCCATTGGAACCATGTGACCAGCATCATGGACCTATGTGTTGTGACATGGAACCAAGTTTGTCAAATCAGGATACAAAGTTTGTGTGTGTGTGTGTGTGTGTGTGAGAGAGAGAGAGAGAGAGAGAGAGAGAGAGGCCTTGAGGAAAGTGAGAGGCCCATGGCTCTTTAGCAATCCTGCTTCAGCACCGTCAACTACAAATGGAACAGTTGGGGCTGCCCCATACTGTTCCTGTCCTGACCATTCCATGGCTTGAACCCACCTTGAATTCCCTGCCGAGAGAGAAAGGAATCAATAGGATATACTAAGAAAAACAAACTCTACATTCTTTAAGGTGTTTATTTCAAGTTCCTAATTCTGTTGAGCCAAAGACACTTACCGAGCCAATTGCATATGAGGTCATACTCCCCAGCATACACAAGCACCTTGATTCCATCCTCTAGAAGAGCAGGAATACCTACTTCAAGATTCCTCATCCAGTCATTCTGCATGGCATTATGTACATCACTACTGCATGAAATGAACTTTCTGTCCCCAACCCCTAGAGCATCCCTAGTTGACTTCTTGTTCAGGAATGTCTCAATGTTTGAGAAATCATAACACATCTCTCCGGTGCATTCCTTTCTAATGTCATAGTACTGCAGATCAAATTTATAACAAGTTTTTCATCAAAGTTGAAAATACATTTTTTCTTCACAGTGTAATGCTTTCGCAACAACTACAGAATAATAGTTGTTTTATGCCTTCTTACATTTATATCACCAGCTATGCTTAAGATCTGATTGAATATGTCACTGCAAATGTCATATGCAGTCACACAATCATTTTCGCCACCAGCGCCTGACAATGCTGTTCCATATGATTGATCAATGATAGAGTAGTTGCAAACTAATTAAATCTGCTTCTAGGTCTTAAAAGTTACAGATATCAGTAATCTTTGAGAGTAATATAATGTTGTATCTATAAGGCAATAAGAATGAGAAGTAATTTGAAATTAAGAAATAGAAAAATTACCACACTTTTTTGCTGCCTGTTCACATTGTGGAATATCCAAGTTAATACGATTGTAATCAGAACTATCAATTAACTTCATTTCCAGTGCATAGTCAGTGTATGCTTTGTACTGGATTTCAGGATTGGTTAGCCCATTTCCAATAGCAAATCCCTGTTGAAGCATATGAGTTAAGTATCTGATAAAGTGGGACTAAAGCAACTAACTCTGGATAAATCTGAGAGCTACTTTCAGGTTTATATGAATTCCTTCTTTTGCTTTGTTTCCTTGGTGAACCCGAGTAGCAAATGCTGGAATGTAGTGCCCAGCATATGATTCTCCAGTTATGTAGAAGTCATTTTTAGCAAATTGAGGATGCTCCTTGAAAAATGCCTGAAACAATGTGGAAAAAGTTTGTGAACCTTGAGCTTCCTGACAAATTCCGATCACATGTAACCAAGCATAAATGCATGATTCTTGTTTCTTTTTTCATGGAAGCGCACACATACACATGAGAGAGCAGACAGACCTGCAAAAAGTCATGCAAGTCATTGCTAACACCGCCTTCATCATGGCGAAAGTCACTCTCATCAGTACTATAACTGAATCCAGTTCCGACAGGCTGGTCCACGTAAAGAAGGTTTGATGCCTGACAAAAGACAATAAAAGTTGTATTGATTAGTAGGTGGTAAAAAGATATCGAGTAGCTTCAAAAGTATGTACATTAGGAAAGGTTTAATACAACGACCTGCCATGCGCAATGCTGACTGTATGGATGTTATACTAACATGACATTTAAAGTTTTTATTTTATTTTTTAAAAAAAATTTTATGTATATTTTCAATAATTACAAGGGATGGGAGGATTTAAATCTTGAGTGCCTTTGTTTGAAACATTAAAATGTGCCAAACCGTTGAAATTTAATGGTTTAATATGCTATGAAGCAATTAATGTCTGTCCAAATAAAATATCACTAGGAAGCTTGTCAATCAGCTTTGTTGAATAAAAGGACAAAATTTTCAGCATATTCATAATTTTTTATCGAAGTTCATCTATCAACCTACACTAGCAATTGGAAATGGCCTCTAGCTAGGCTAATTGGCATGTCCTCTCTCCTTTTTATTTATATATATATATATATATACATGTTATGATAGAAAATATTGTTTGTAAAAATTTACTTTCATGACCCTATTAAATAATTTTTTATATGAATATTTTATTATTTAAAAAAAAAAAAAGAACAAAAAGAAAGAGAGTTAATATTAAATATTGGGGTAAAGAGTGGGGGCAGAATGACAATTACCCGTTTTCTCTTATTTTTTCTCTTTATTTTCATTCCAACCAATCATATTTACCTTATAGAGACCATTTCTCTCTTTTTTTTTTTTTTCCTTGCACTATGGCCTGAACGCTTAAAGAACATTTAAATAATATTGTAGTTTACTTCCGGAAATACATCAAGGAACATTTCATGGTATGAGTCTAAGAGATTCTTGTAACTTGAAGGAAATATGCAAAATGCAGATACTATTTACGCTGCAATAATAGAAAATACTAGCCGATTTTCTAGCTTAACGAATTATATATTCTATATATACCATGTCCCAGCCATAGTCATTCCACACTAGAGACAAGTTGTTTGCAATGTGGAAAGGACCATTTTCATAGAATAAAGCCAGTTCACTGCCACACCCTGGCCCTCCAGTCAACCATATGACCACAGGATCGTTCCTGTTGTTCCGCGATTCGAAGAACAAATAAAACAACCTGCATATATTAAATAATCCCAAACATTAAAAAAAGTACTAGAACTATGTATATTCCCAATATAATAACAATCAAACCAATTAAAAGCCAATGAACTTTTTTACACGTCCAACATTTTAAGGCCTACCTTGCTGCTTTGGAATGTGGAAGACTATAGTAACCAGCATGGTGACCAAGATCTTCAACTGAAGTGCCAGAATGATTCAGAGAAGTTAAACTAAACGATTTCTCTACAATCTTTGGGGCAACAAATGAAGGGTCATGGGTGGCAATGTTAATGGAGTCTTTGGGGAACAAGTTGAGGCTTCTTATGAGCTTTTCTGCATGCTGTTTTGGGGAGAAGTGAAGGTGGTTGTTTGCATATGTTGCACATAAGAATGGTGAAGTGAGAAGAAGCAAGAGAAAAGAGAGAGAGAGTTGAATGAAAGTTGATGCCATTGTAATTTGCAATGTATCAAAAGTTGAGAGTCTACAATGGGCCAATGGCTGGGGATTTGTAGTGATTGATATGATATAATTCCATCTTAAAAATCATAATAAATGTCTAATTCTGTATGTAGTTTCCAACCAGCAGTAGATACATTGAACCTCATGGATGTCTAATTTTGTATATAATTTCCAACCAACAACAGATACATCGAACCTCATGGAGTGTGTCATTGCCCCAAGGGCAAAGATAATAAATGTATGCTAGAATATACATACAATTTTTTTTCTTTTTTGAGGCGGTTACAATTATATGCTGCGAACTTCGTAATTTGAATCTCTTCTCTCTTAGACCCTCAAACACTTTGTGCATGAGAACATGTCAATTCAACTACAAGGTCCTTAGCTTCTACATACAAACTTAATAATAATAGATTTTTATTAATAACAATCATAATTATAAAATATCATACTTTAAAAAAAATAAAAATAAAAAAAGAATAAAAATCATATTATATTAAGGACATGTTTGGTACATTGAATGAAAATTACATTAGGAATAATAATTTTTACTATTCATAACTTTGGTTGATACATATGGAAAGCTTGTAAAAGACGATGTATAAGGAAAATTTATATTTTTAGAAATATATTAATTTAAAAACCCATTATATGTATTAAAGAATAACTATTACGTACATTTATACATCCATTTTAAAGAAGAATAATTATTCTTCAATTTAAATAATAGTTATTCCTATGTAATAACTTATATATATATATATATATATATATATATATAGGCAAAGCTAAGAGAAAATATAATTAGATTTCAAATTGGAATTCAATTATGACACGTTTGGTAGACTGTAATAGACATTGTAATATAATAGATATTCCTATAGTATAACTATTCAGTTGTTTGGTTATATTTTTATTACAATGAATAGTTATTCCTTATGAATAGTTATTTTTTAAAATGAGGGATAACAATTCCTTATTAAAAGTACTGAATATTTATTCTTTTACCTTATGTAATAACTTTTTAAAATTTTTCCTAAAAAGCCATTAGTTGCCACATCTTCAAAATGAAAGAAAATAAATTTTTCTTGTTGTTAATTATTAACTCTATTTTGAACACCCTAAAATAAGTGTATTTTAGGAAATTCGATTTAAAAATGATTTAATTACACATTCTTTTTATACTTTACTAAATTGTAGATGCATATTCAGAATTTTATTCTTAAATGGTCACCAAACTAATAAATAGTAATACTTATTACATTCTAACTTAATATATTCCTTGTAATACTTATTCTTATTCCTATGTAATAATTATTACAGTGTACCAAATGTACCATTAAAGTCTAATTTTGTGTCACGTGTCTTACCTAATCTAAATTTTTAAATTTTTGTGTGAAGTGAGTTAATTCAGATATATATATATATATATATATAGGCAAAACTAAGTGAAAATCCAATTAGATTTCAAATTGGAATTCAATCAGAGTCTAATTTTGTGTCACGTGTTCCACCTAATTTAAGTTTTAAATTTTTGTACCAAGTGAGTTAATTCAAATATATATATACATATATAGGCAAAGCTAAGTGAAAATCCAATTAGATTTCAAATTGGAATTCAATCAGAGTCTAATTTTGTGTCACGTGTCCCACCTAATTTAAGTTTTTAAATTTTTGTGCAAAGTGAGTTAATTCAGTTTAAAATTGGATTTCAATTAAAGTTTAATTTTGCGCCACATATCCCATCTATTTTTTTTTTTTTTTTGTGTGCAAAATGAATTAATTTAGTTTAGAAAACGAGAAGTCAAATATAAATAAACCATAAAAGACATAATCATATATCTAACTCTATATATAAAATTAGCTTGTAACCCTATGCATATGCATGAATATACTTAAAAAATACACATTAAGATGTATAGGATAATAATCTTACATATATAATTTAAATATTATCGATAGTCATTTTTTTTTAATTAACTTTTTAAAAAGTCTTGTAAGAAGGTTATTAGGTAGAAAATGTAAGTTGTCAATTTTTAAAAATATTTTTATGTTCATTAATTTTAAACTCTTTGATTTTTGTACACAATAACTCACTTGAATAGATATTTATGATATGGTCTCATATTTGATTCCAAAATTAAGAAATAAAACTCTTTCTAAAAATAAATAATTTAGGACACATGGCGCAAAATTAGACTTCAATTGTAGAATCTAATTGGATTTTCTCTAAATTTTACCTATTATATATATATATATATATATATATAATTTTGTGCCAAATGAAATTTTTTAGTTATAAAAAAAGGCTCATAAATATAAAATAATTCAAACTCTCTCTTCCTCTAATTTTATATATAGTGTTAAATATATGATTATGTTTTTTTTTATTTTTTTTTATTTTAATGATTTATTTATATTGAACTCCTCGTGTTTTACTCTAAATTAACTCATTTGGTACAAAAAAAAAAAAAAACCTTTGATTAGATAGAACACGTGCCGTAAAATTAAATTCTAATTAAAATCCAATTTTTACATTAAACTAACTAACTTGATTCAAAATTTTAAATTTTTTGATTAGATGGGATATGTGGTGCAATATTAGACTCTAATTGGATTTTCTCTTAGCTTTACTTATATATATATATAGAGAGAGAGAGAGAGAGAGAGAGAGAGAGAGAGAGAGAGAGAGAGAGAGAGAGAGAGAGAGAGAGAGAGAGAGAGAGAGAGAGAGAGAGAGAGATGACTTATAAATTTGGATTTTAGTTTTACAAAAAAAGTCTTATAAATATACAATCATTCAAAAATTATGTTTTTTATGGTTTACTTATATTTTACTCTTCGTTTAATACACCAAATTAACTCATTTGGTACAAAAATTTAAAAACTTAGATTAGATGGGGCACACGTCGCAAAATTAAACTATAATTAAAATGCAATTTTTACATTGAATTAATTCACTTAGCACAAAAATTTTAAAACTTATATTAGATGGAACACATGGCGCAAAATTAGATTTTAATTGAATTCCATTTGAAATCTAATTAGATTTTCTCTCAGTTTTACCTATTATTATATACTAGCATGTAACTCTATACAAATGCATGGATGCATGTAAAATTAAACAAAATTTTTATTATAAAAATATAAATAATTAGTCAAATCAATTTTTTTTAAGCATGTAACACATGCATTCATGCATACATATAAATATATTTAAAATTAAACACAATTTTTATCATAAAATATAGATAATTAGTCAAATTATTTTTTTAAAGTAAACGTAATTAGTCACATATTAAAATTCTTATATAAATTTAATACAATTTATGATCATTTTTTTTCTAATTTTTAATAAGATAGAGCGTGTGATGATTTTTGTTATGTGGTGATTTTTATTTTATTTATTTATTGAGAAACATATGGTGATTTTTATTGAGTATATGTGATTTAAAAAAAATATATAGTTTTTTAATATTAGTTTCTTAGTATTTTGCACTCATTAACTCACTTGATACAAGAATTAAAAAACTTAAGTAGACACATGCATGGCACAAGCTTAGTGGATAATTATGGTGTAATTTCCACATAAATTTAGACACATGGCGTAAAATTGGATCATAATTTCAAATTCTAATTCAATCTTCTTCAAGCTTTACCTATTAATATATATATATATATAGATGACTTATAAATTTGAATTTTTTTTTTAGTTATATGATTATGTTTTTTTATCTTTTATTATATTAGACTCATCGTTTTCTACACTAAATTAACTAATTTGGTACAAAAATTTAAAAATTTAGATAAAATGAGATACGTGGCACAAAATTAAACTCTAATTGAAATTTTATTTTTAAACTAAATTAACTCACTTAGCACAAAATTCTAAAATTTAGATTAGATGAGACACATATCGCAAAATTAAACTCTAATTAAATTCCAATTTGAAACTTAATTAGATTTTCCCTCTACTTTACCTATTATTATTACTAGTATGTAGCCCCGGCTACCGCACGAGAATGGATATATTATTAATCATGAGTTTATTCATGTTTAAAAGACTCAGTTAATCTAAATTTATATTATTAACCAAAAATTTATTAACAAAACTTAGCAGTATATATATTTTACACAAAAAGATGAACATTGGTGACAATGTTTATCTAAAAATCATTCACCTTTTGAATCTTCAATCTCTATTGGTGATTGAAATTTTTTATAGCTTAAAAAATTTAAAATTAAAAAAAAAAAAAAACCCTCAGAGTTGTATTCATTTTGTAGTTTTTAGATGGGTCATTTTGTAACATGATGGACATTTGTGTGAAGAAGAAACCTCTAAAGTTTCATGGTTGATAAAAGAAATTCTCTCCAATCTCTTTTTATAGAGAGCTGGGTTTGTGCATGTTTTTATACATCTTTCATAGTTGTATTATCACGAAGCAGGTCCAATGGATTTATATTGGTATTATCGATTCCCAAAGCATGAGTGTTTAATGTGTTATTAATTTCATCTCATTGGCTTCTGCACATGATAGCAAAATTAAAAATAATGAGATTGTACACGTGTATAGTAAAATTGGACTCCAATTTCAGATTCTAATTGAACAATTTGAATGATAATATATGATAGTAATAACAATAGGAAAATTCAAATAAAATTTCAAATTAAATTGTAACAATCTGAATAAAAAATTCCAGTAGAAAGACAGGGTGGAGCGATCCACTCCAAGAAAGCGACCAAACTTGCGTAAATATAGAATAATAAATCTCTCTCTGGAAAATTTACATTGTTCATAACCTTTACCTTTACTGAAAATTTTAAAAATATAGTGACTCACATCTGCCATCCAGACATCTACAGCTGGGTCCTCTCCAATTCGCGTGAGATTTCATTGATCACTAAGTTCCTTTGCAGCTGCAAAAAGTATCATCCATTGGTCCACAGTAGTGCTTTCTTCATTGTTATAGGTGCCAAACCTGAACGAAAAGCCAAATATAAGGATAGTGAATTTTAGGTATAATGTGCATCTAATCACATATTAGCAATTTATAACAAGTGTAAAGATGCAAATTTTGTAAGTGAATAGTAAACAAAACTCAGTGTCAAAACCAAGAAGAAAGCACTTGAATCCGAAACTCAGTGCAAATGTAAAGATGCAAACTTTGTAAGCAATTTATAACAAAGATGCAAACTCTGGCTTTGCTATTTCTTTGGAAATTATGCGATGTACCCATAAGAAGTTCTTATCACCGATATTAATCTCTTTGGATTTCACGTTTGACTGCAAAATCAAGAAAAAACTTAATTAGCACAGTAACCCACTTGACCCGATACATAGAAGTGGTTTTAATGAGAATGAGCCCACACACATTTAGCCACATGATACAAAATTCAACTTCAATTTCAGATTCTAGACACATGGCACAAAATTAGAACTCTAATTAGGAATTTTAATTTGAGTTTCTCTCTACTTCACCTATTATTATATATATAGATTATTGATGATGTGATGAAATCTAATACATTCATTTCAAAATGTACAAAAGGGATTATAGGAATAATATGTGTTAGAATATATAAAGAAATTACACTTTTTCATTCTAAACTATAGTTATGATACTCCAAATTACACTTTGTACCCTAAAATTTTCAAATGTATATTTTTCACTCTAAACTATAACTCTTGTTACACTTTACACCTTGATGTTAAGTTTGCCGTTAACTTGAATTGAAAAGTATGATATCACGTGAAAAGACTCAATTGATTATTTTCTCAATCTTAAAAAAGAAGAAGGATAAATTATACTTTACCACTCTAAACTATACTTTCGATTAGACTTTGCACCCTAAACTTTGGATTTCCATCCAAGTTAATAGTAAACTTGATGTCGGAATGCAAAGTGTAACAAATGTCATAGTTTAGGGTGCAAAGTATAATCTGGAGTATAATTTAAGGTGGTAAAATATAATTTTCCTAGAATCTATACATATATTAGTAGCCAAATCTCAGAGAAAATCTAATTAGATTTTAATTGGATTCTCAATTTTGTCCCATGTGTCCCATTTAATTTTTAATTTTGTGCCAAGTAAATTATTGAGGGTAAAAATAAAAGACTCCAATTCCAATTAGATTCTAAATTGAATTTCAATTGGAGTCCAATTTTCCACCATGTGTCCATTTAAAAAAAAAAAAATTGTGGCAAGTGAATTATTTGGTGAAAAAATCGAAGAGTCTAAAAAAAAATTATAAGCTAATACTATGTATAACTAGCTTGTAACCCCATCATATGCATGAATACACTTAAAAATATACAATAAAATGCATAATATAATTCCTATATGTTGGGTTCTAAGACTTAAGGTTTAAATATATTAGAACTTCATTTTGTAATGTTGGTAAATCATGATCAAAACGTTTAGTCTTGTTTTAGACTTGCTCAAAGTATGTTTATGTGTAAAGTTGGAATCGAGTATATTGCAGGATTTACTGTGTAAATCTGCCTGGCTCGATTGATTGAAAATTAGACTCGGTTAATCGAAACTCGTGCAGACTATTTTTTTGCAGAATTTTCCAACTCAACCCAAGCTCATTTGACGTGTAGAGTTTTATGTTTTGGCTTAAGTATAAAAGGAAAAATCCTAGCCACGTTTTGTAGTTGTTGCAGATGTTGTTTATGTTGTGTATGTGAATCTCTTATGAGATCTCGAGGTGTTTGCTTTCACATATATTTAGGGTTATCAAGAATCAAGATTATGTCAAGAGTTTGGTGATCGATTTAGTTACTGCATTAAGAGCTTAAAGAAAACACAAGTGGGAGTACTTATGGATGCTGTGAATCCAAGAAAGAAGTAGTCCGTGGACTCGGAGTTGTCACGTGGTCGTGGTAGTAAGTTTCTTACTCAAGGTAGCAATAGGATGTTAATGGTCAAAGTCACTATTGTGTAGACTTCAATTCTTTCATAGTGGATCAGTTTTACCTTGAGGATAACTAGGTTAAATCCTCTCTATGTTTTTTACCAGTTTGTTTTTCCTGAGTTATCATATCGTAGTGTTATTTATTTTCTGCACTGTTCAATAATATGATTTATATGTGTTAACCTAGAACTAAATAATTTACCTATGTTAATCACTTGGCTAAATAACTAGGTTAATCTGGTTGTATTTGAGGGGTCTAAAAACGTACACTATATATATATATATAATTTAAATACTGTTAATAGTCATTTTTATATTTTGTTAACTCTTTAAAATTTTTTGTAAAGTTATTATTAGGTATAAAATGTAAATTGTCCATTTTTTTTATTTATTATTGTGAAGCACTTTTTTTTTTTTTATAAATTTTTTTTAATTTTTTTACAATTCATTCATTTTAGACTCTTTAGTTTTTGTACTTAATAACTCATTTGGATGAATATTTATGATATGATCCCACATTTGATTCTAAAATTAAGAAATAAAACTCTCTAAGAATAAATAATTTAGAACACATGGCGCAAAATTGAAACTCTAATTTAGAATTCTAATTTGAGTTTCTTTCAATTTCACATATTATTTTATATATCTAAATTTGAATCCCTTCTAAAAAAATGTTTAACTATGATTGTTTTTAATTGTATGTATGTATATGCACGAGACTACACATTAGTATATATAATAGTGGAAACATGAAATTTTGGTGAACATTGCGAAATCACCCCTAACTGACGGTTTTTCATTCTATGCAGACAAGGTTTTAAAAATCGAAAAGAATTAGAAAAGAATTTGTGTGATGAGGGGCATTTTGAAATGAATGTATTCAGTGTTCGTGATGTTTTGTACTATTGAAAAAACCTTCATTAATGGTTTTTATAGCTATCTACGTGTAATGCCCGGGTATTCTTCCTCTGGTAACAGCCATTTGAGTAATACCTCAAGTGTTGTGAGTCAGGTTGTCCATTGTTGAGCACCCACTCATACTATAGTATATTTATTTTTAGAACTATAAAGAATCTTAATCCAAAAAATTAGTTTTATATTATTATTCGTGAAAATAAGATTAGAAAATGAACTAAAATTGTTGGAAAAAAAAGAAAAGAAAAAAAAATGAGGCCAGTGACATGGTGAGATCCCCACAATCTTTCAAACAGACATAAGGAGACTTTCATGGAGAAACTAAGCCGATCATCAAGAAAACGCCAATAGAATTAGAGATTTGGTTATCTATGAAAGTCAAAAAGATATAACGTTTGTGTTGAATTTGAAGGACGAAGTGTGGTGTCACAAAAAGTAGTGATCGAAATATAGAATGATATGGTTGTAACAGGCAAAGAGATTTGCTTGTCCATTTACTTATAATTTGCTTCTTTGTTTCTAAGATTCAGAGGGGTTTTTCTTTTTTGAGAAAGATCCTAGATTTAGAATTGTCCAATAACAAGTCGGTAAATTATATATATATATATATATATATATATAAAATAGTGTTAATTTGCTTCTTTGTTTCTAAGATTCAGAGGGGTTTTTCTTTTTTGAGAAAGATCCTAGATTTAGAATTGTCCAATAACAAGTCGGTAAATTATATATATATATATATATATATATATAAAATAGTGTAAGATTGTATCAGAGAAAAGAATACAAAATCACGGGATATGTATCACATGGTCGGTTATATGATTTTGAAGATAATATTATAAAAATTAAAAACCGGAGGAAATGAATAATGGAAAACAAACCTACCATTTTGTCGGTTCAAATTATGCCAAGGAAAATAATCAGCATTGGAGGCAGAGTGAGAATGGGGTAATTAATTAAAATAGTTCTGTCACTGATTGGATTGTGTAATATATATTATTAAGATTATAGGGTCAACAGTGATCAAAATAAAGCTGAAACAAAAAAATAGTGGAGAAAAATAGAATAATAGAGAGAGAAAACTCACATCTCTAGCCCCCAGGCCCCCCACCCAGGTGCCTCAAAGTCAAAGGTAAGATGAGCTTTACACTAAATTAGGACACTTAGGTCATTACACATAATAAAGAAAAAACCTAACATCTTTAACAAACATGATAAGTGAGATTTAGTTACCTTAATTGATAAGATCTTTTATCATTGAATAGGGACTTGGATTCAAATTCTAATTACGCTAGAAATATATTGATGTCTTAACATCAAGATGAGAAAAAAAATTATAATTAATGTAATGGGGACTATAAATTATCTATATTTAAAAAATCATAGCTCAAATATGAGTTTTCTAAAAGTCTCAAAACACATATTTGTCCACACACTTTAACACTATTTAGTCGCATGATGAGCTATGATTAAATTGTTTTTTACTAAGTACTAGTGTTGTGTAAGTGATATAATCTAATCACACATTAACAAATGTATAAGTTGTGTTAAAGTGAGTACTGTGTCTAAAGAAAAACCGATAAATTTTAAGGTAATTTTTATACTTTTATTGCGTGGCCCACGGACCGCCTTTAAACCACTTGAGCAATGACTACAAAATCTTAGCAATATTCTGCCTATGGAATTCTATGAACAAACAAAACAACATAGACTAACAAGGGACAAGAACATGATTAGCATAGATCCTCATCCTCCTCTCTTGCCTCCGCGTCTAAAACCTAGCTACTTCCATTTTGTCTTTATAAAGGCAGGAACAATAGAAACACTACCCACCATAACTTTTGACTACTACGAGAGTAATAAATGGAGTTTGAAAAAGCTAATGTTGTACCCCACTTCCTTTGAGGACTCGTTAGTCCCCCACGCCAGATGGATTCATCAATTGCCAAGTGGACTTGCTGAATCTCACACATTATTTATTTATTATTTATTTTTGCCCTTTAGACAAGACACGAAAGTAGAATAAATTGACCTCAATTTGTAGTTTTTCGCATCATTAGTTCTAGGTCGACAAAAATGAGAAAACCACTCAGAAAAGAAAAGTTTGACAATTGAAATTTACTTGTTTTTGTCATGAATTTAATGCTACATCTAATGGTGAAGAAAGGTACAAGTACAGAGAAATGGTTGATTTGGATCTGAAATTTCACTCAACAAACATGAATGTGAGATAAATAAATTTTGCACCATATATGATAGATCAAGCAGTACAAATGTAAAACTACCCACGGGTGATAATTTTGTTGGCTACCAAGGAGTCTTGTCAACGAGATCATATTACAAAATTCACTAAAGTAGCAAAATTGATGTCCTTGTAGAATGAGTAGAAGTTGGTGTTTTGTGACTTTTATTAGGGGTGTACATGAACCCGACAGCTCGATCTATCCAATCAACTCAATCCAATTAGAAGGTGATATATGTTTTTCTCGGGTTGGTGGGTTGGGTTGATCTAGTTCTAAAAAAAATGTAAAACTTTCGCAAGTTAGTGGGTTGGATTAGTGTAAAGTTTGTACTTTTTACATGATGAATCTCAACTAAACTAATATAATACTTATGAATTTTATTATTAATGTTTTATTTACACGTGGCTAGTTTTAATTGATGCCTTCTCATTTCATTCCGTAGTTTTTCATATATGGTGCAACATTTATTTATATATATTAGTCTAAAAATATGAATTACTATTAGTTCATCAAAAATATGAATTACTATTAGAGATAAGTAACCTAATGGGCTGACAAAATAAGCTCAAATTGATCCAAACTAACTGTGCTCACGTCGCTGACTTTTGTCAATAAAATTGTAAATAAATTATTTATTTATTTTATTATATATATATATATATAATATATATGAAAGACTTTGATAGTTTATAAAAGTAGCTATCGCTATAAAAGAGCCAGAATAGCAGATTGATACTTCATTAGAAGTGATTATTCAAAGCTGAAAGCAACGGCACATTGTTAAAATTATTAATTCCTTTCTTTCATCAAAACGTCTCAGCCTCTATATTCCTACGTTTACTTTGTGAACAAAGAGAGATAGAGAGAGAGAGAGAGAGAGAGAGATGCATTGTATGTTATATAAAACAAGTCATAAATCAACTTAAGACCTAATGTTACCATCATTAGCTCATAGGCAGCAAGCTGTAGAATATCTTAAGTCTCTGACGTGTTGATTTTGACACACGCATATTGGTTGAGGACTTTCGTCAACACCAAGTTAATCACTACAAGATTATGTGCATTACCTGTACTACCTAGGCTACACTATCCCCCTAAATAAATTTTTGTATTTCAAGAATAACCTTTAGAAGTCAGTTCTCAATATATACTCAATACGCTGTATGTAAAACTATGTAGTGACTGGCACTTCCTGCCTCTTTATAAAGAGGATGCCAAATTCAAACTTCGCAAGAAGTATTATATATGGATGAATGAGTAATTCTTGAGTATTCGACCGATAAAAGGTGAATACGATATTAATTAAATGATTAAAAAATAATTTAAATTTTAGGACAATCGATAACTTACCAGATCAGTTATAGGCTTATAGCTAGCCTTGTACATCCATGCAATTGTAGCTTCTTAATTTAGAGAGGCAAATACTGGTACCAAATACTTTTTACATCATCCACTATTCATTTCATTTTTGCTCCATTTTCTTCGTATCAACATAGAAAGATCATGGCTTATCATATTGCTGATAAATCAAAACGTAGTATATAATTCATCTGCACATAAAGAAAATAACAACTATTAGGGTCATTGAATTGGAGGCCCAAGCAAGCTAGTGAATACTGTACCGGTATCGACCTTCAATCCAATTGTAATTGTAATGATGTGTGTTAAATTCTATAGTTCTATCCAATTAACTTTCATCATAGCATTTTTTTTTTTTTAAAAATTTAAGATAGATAGTGGAGAAGAAGAAGGTGGGGTTCAAAATTCAAACTAAATATGGAATATTACAAATGATGTCATTACTATTGAAACTCTTGTAGCTCAATTGGTAATTTTTGGTATTTTCATAAAAAGAAAAAACGTTCAAAGTTCAAATTTCTTTTCTTTCATTGTAACGATCAAATTATTAAAAAGAAGAAGAAGATATCATTACTGCCATGCACTATCACTTGAACCTCTATATTTTTATAAGTTCAATAGCAATGAATAGCTCCACACTAAATCTAACCCTTTTAGCTAGTGCAAAACAACCTCAATTTAATTAGAAAAAAAGTAAAACAAAGTTGCTTAATTTTGAAAGAAATTAAAAATAAATAAATAAATTTCAAATGAGTTTGAAGAAAATTTCCTCATTCTATCACGTGGTGATTAAATGAGCATTCATATTATCTTTAGTTGCATAATTACTTCAAATGACTTAATGAATAAACCAAAAAATATGCACGTTTGATTGTTTAAATTGTAATTTTAAAAAACAATAAAAAGAAATTTAGTTGTGAAAAAAAATCAATCCAAAAGCTCTATTTATTTCTCTGTCTCGACACATTCTCAAAATTTTAGAATTGCCTCAAGCTTGCAAATTGTTTTTATTTTATTTTTATGATTCGTTAGTTCGAGAGGGATTTAAACCCTAGTTGGCTTTGCTAAAAATACAAGGAGGTGTCAAACTTGCAAATTGTTAAGAACTAGGCATTTGAAAAAGGCATAAAGCTGATATTAAAAGCTGTAAGCTAGTTTTTTTTTTTTTTTACTAATTTATTTTGTAAAAGGTGACAAAAAGTAAATTTAAACATAAAACTAGAAGCAAAAAGAGGCTGTCATACCTTTGAGAATTTTGGAATTGTCGCATATTTACAAGCCGGTGTGAGTGAGAAATTCATTGCCACATTTAAGTTGTTGGGTGTTTCCCATTCTCACTTAAAGGTATTTCATTACATAGAATTTCAGTGCCTAAGGAGTAAAGGTTAATGAGGCTTGATGATAATGTTTTCTTTGCATATTTATTGGCTATGGAGATTCATAGTTTAGCTCCATGTTTTCTGGGATCCCAAAATTATTTTGGAAGTAGAAACGTCATTGTAAGGTTGAATTTAATCAACCATTTAATTGGCTTTATTTCGTGACCAATTTGCTTGTAATTTAGCACTTAGCAACCTTGTATTTAGGTGGGAAAATTGTAAGGGTAGTATGTGAGAAGATGTGAAGAAAAGCTCAAGAGTGTGCAAGAAAAACAGAGGCTCGCGGCTAGGGCTCGCGGGTGGATCGCGATTGGCAAGCCGCGAAATGCTGGCATGTGAGAGGCACACTGGGAAGCTGAAGGGTCACGCTAGCTGTCATGCTACAGGACAAAAGTTCCAGTCTGGTCAGGCCGTTACGTCGCGACTTGGTCAAGCCGCGAGATCAAGTCGCCAACTTGCCCTGTTTGGCAAAAACTGACGTTTTGCATTCCCTTCTCACCCTACTATATATACACCCTTATACCCATCATATTAAGAGAGCTTCCAGAGAGAATTTTGTGAGAGAAAACGCTAGAGAAAAACAAGATTGCCTCATCCCCAATCTTCATCTAAAGAGACTCTACAAATTCCTCTACTCTCTTCCTCTCCATTGTCATATCCTTGAGAGGTCATTTACCAAACCCTTATCTCAACACACCCACGTCTGTGAGAAGGTCCATTTGGTGCTTAGGGAAGCAGTTTGGAAAGAAACCAATATACATTGGTTGATGCTATGGTCAAGTAGCGGAATCCGGCAAGCTAAAGAAAAAATAGGTTCGGCGTAACCTCGTTGGAGTAAGAAGCTTGGAGGGCTTAGGTACTTGGGTAGATTAGGCTTGGAGGGTCTTCTGCTGTTCATGTATTCCAACTATATTCTTTAGTAGATTTTATCACCGCTTGGAGGGTGGCGGAGAGGTTTTACGCCGAGGACTTCGGTTTCCTCTTCGATAACACATCGTGTGTTGTCCGTGTGTTTGCATCTCTCTTTCCTTTATCTTTGCCTTATATTTACTGTTGTGGATGTGTTTATATTTGGCATAGATTGTGTTATCAATTCTATTATAAGCTTGTTATCATATTTTGCACATGAATTGTTTGATATAAAGCTTGAATTGGTATTTTTGTATTTGGGGGTCTAAACGTTCAAGGGTGTTTTATACCCATATTAAACTTTCAGTCATCTTTCATAAAGAATGAAAAGTTGATAGATTTTTTGAGAAATTTGAGAAGACAGCAGATTTTTGAAGGAGTTCTTAACCTTACACTTGTCTTTGCTTCCTTAGATAGTGCTATAGATAGGGAAAATGTACAAGTTGAGAATTATGGTGATGAGCCAACAATAGTTGGTCGTGATGATGCAATAAATAAATGTACAGCATATGTTGATTTGGTGGGGGACTCCACTACGCTAAAGGTGGAAGAACCTTAAGTTAAGAGGTCAACTAGGGAGTATCATTCATCAACTAGATGCTTTTCTTTTAAGTATGTTTCAATTACTGATTGAGCTTTTAGAAAGAAACAGACAAGTGTTCAAGCTAAGGAAAGATGGTAACAAGGTAGTGAAGTACAAAGATGGAGTGGTGGTAAAAGGGCTTAAGAAATTTGAGAAGACAGAGCAGATTTTTGAAGAAGTTCTTAACCATTCGCTTGTCTTTGCTTCCTTAGATAGCGCCATAGATAGAGAAAATGTACAAGTTGAGAATTATGGTTATGAGCCAACAATAGTTGGTAGTGAATCTAGTGATGATGCAATAGATGGATGTATAGCATATGTTGATTGGGGGGAGGGCTCCACTCCACTACAGGTGGAAGAACCTTAAGTAAGAGGTCAACTAGGGAGTATCATTCATCAACTAGATGCTTTTCTTTTAAGTATGTTTCAATTACTGATTGAGCTTTTAGAGAGAAAGAGGCAAGTGTTCAAGCTAAGGAAATATGGTAACAAGGTAGTGGAGTACAAAGATGGAGTGGTGGTAAAAGGGTTTAAGAAATTTAAGAAGACAGAGCAGATTTTTGATGGAGTTCTTAACCTTACACTTGTCTTCGCTTCCTTAGATAGCGCCATAGATAGAGAAAATGTACAAGTTGAGAATTATGGTTATGAGCCAACAACAATAGTTGATAGTGATGATGCAATAGATAGATGTATAGCATATGTTCATTGGGGGGAGGACTCCACTCCACTCCACTCCACTATAGGTGGAAGAACCTGAAGTTAAGAGGTTAATTAGGGAGTATCATTCATCAACTAGATGCTTTTCTTTTAAATATGTTTCAATTATTGATTAAGCTTTTAGAAAGAAACAGGCAAGTGTTCAATCGAAGGAAAGATGGTAAAAAGGTAGTGAAGTACAAAGATGGAGTGGTGGTAAAAGGGTTTCAGTAAAAAAATAATGTATTGATTTGATGAAATATTCTTCCAATTGTAAAAATGACTTTCATTAGAGGTTTTTTTTTTTGGGGGGGGGTGGTGTTGGGTGTTTACTAGCTAGCTAGAGCGTAAGCAATTAAATGTGAAGATTTCATTTTCTCCTTGGAGAGTTGGAGGAAATTTTTTACATATTTTACAAATTATTTAAAGTGAAAGGAAAGAATATATGGTTTACTTGGTAAGAAAGGGTCTATATGGTTTGGAGTAGACCGCAAGGTAGTGGTATAAGACATTTAAGTCATTTGCGATGGATCTCAATTATGCGAGAAAAAATGCAGATCATTATGCCTATGGTAGACTAGCTCCTGGGGATAAATTTATTTTTCCTCTATTCCATGTGTCAATATTCAATTTTGGATCGACAACCTGGCAAGATCTCATGTTTGAAGGGTTGAGTAGAGTCACCACAAATTATAGGATTTTCTAGGAGCAAATGGCCACCTAACGTCTAATTATTACCAACTTAGGGTTAAGAGTATGCGAGGTTTTTTTATCCTAAATTAGGAAATAAAATTCCTATTAATCATTGAAATTAAATAAAATTCCTATTAACCATTGAAATTGGCTTAGGGGTGTGTTTATGTGTAGGGAAGGTGTTAAGCAACTCACAGTATTTGCTTTCTAGTGGTTACCCTAATGTTATGATCATCTTGACTACTTTAATAATTTTATGCATAAGGATGATCGGATTAGCTGTCTTACGATGTTGCTTGGACAACATGTCTGACCCATG
Source organism: Quercus suber (assembly GCF_002906115.3). Taxonomy (NCBI): domain Eukaryota; kingdom Viridiplantae; phylum Streptophyta; class Magnoliopsida; order Fagales; family Fagaceae; genus Quercus; species Quercus suber. The sequence continues at coordinate 499,429 of NW_027069781.1, read as the reverse complement.
TTAAATCGAATCTCAAATTTAATAAATTGTGTTATGTATGTGAGTAGCTAGTAAGGGTGCACACAGGTTGGTCATGTTGTATATATAGGTATATACATGTATAGGTTGTAATGATGATATTTAAGTTTGGAGAGTATTGATTTATAAAGATGATAAAATGAAAATTCAAGTTCTGGAGATTTTGCTCAATCGATCGAAGTGATCAAGGAATTTGATCAGGAGCTTCTGCCCCTCTTAATTAATGCTCAATTTTTGTTCGATCAATCGAGAAGAACCTTTGATTGATCGAGACTCATACAACTGAATCTTCTGCTGAATTTTTTGGTAACTGTTTTGAATGTTTGAAATGTTTTAATCCTTGTGAACAGTTTTATGAAACATTTTAACTCTCCATTCATGCCTTTTGAAGGGATATAAACCTATGGGTATAAATAGTAGTTCATGTTCACTTGATAACTAATTCTTTTTCTCTCCCAAAATCAGTTCTAAGAAACACAAGAAATCCTATGGCTATTCTCTAAAATTGCTATTTGTAGAACCCAACAAACTTGGCTTTATCTTGGAGACAAATTTGTGATAACCCTTTAGCAACAATAGTGTGAGGGCAAATATTGTATAAGGATAACAATTTTGTGCCTCCAAGTTATTTAATTTTCTATTTGTCTTTTGTGTTCATTTATTCTTTCTTGACTACGTTGTGTATTATCCTCAACAATCTTAGACAATATTTGCTACAATGGAAGGAACAAGCGATGTTACAACTTTGAAGATGTTGAATCATGAATTGGTGAAATTGGATCGCTTTGATTGAACCAATTTCTCTTGGTGGAAAGACAAGATGAAATTTCTAATCACTGCACCGAAACTTTTCTATGTCTTGGACCTAAATTTGATGTCTTTTCCTACTACAAGTGATGAAGATAGTGATGAGATCAATGCACAAAAAAAGAAACGAAAGGAAGACAAACTAATTTGTAGAGGACACATTCTCAGTACTCTTTCGGGTATTTTATGATCTCTACATTTCAATGAAGTCATCGAAAGAGATTTGGAATACTTTGGAGGCAAAGTTCAAAATTGAGAAGATAGGTGTGGGGACAAGGGGTCTTTGGAGTAGCCATCTAGTTTTTGCAATGGTCTAGAAACCATATATGTAGTATCCATTCGAGGAAGAACCTTTTGATCTTACTATCAGAGTATGGGTTCAGAGTTTAGGTACGCTCTTGGGAATGTGTTAGGCACCCAAGATCACCCAACCCCAAGGTTGGCCTCCTATCATTGTGTCTTAATCTTAACCTTATTAAAAATTAGTTCAACACTTGTATTTTAGACACACACACACACACACACTAACATGCATCTAACATACAATCATGGCATCTTTATCCCTAAACAAGCATACTTATCTATCCACAAAGCAAAGAAATCCAAATGTACAAAAGAGACACTAGCATTCATCTAACATGTGAAAACCCTATCACACATCTAAACAAGGCAGCAAGCATATCATCCAATAACACATATCAAAAACAAGGTATAAACATATTAGAAACCCTAATCATACATCTAAGCATGCTCCATCATATTGTCAAAAACCAACACAAATGCATGGACATTTCTAATGCATGACTTACCCTTTACTTACCTTTCAGCAACACAACACTTATGGCATTGTGCATGAGCATGTGAATGCATGTTCATGGCATTCAAAACTAAGACAAACCATAATTTGAACATATGATAGCAAACAAGCATGTGAAAGAGGTAAGCAAGAACCTATAAAGCCTAAAACATGTGAAAAAGAGGCTAAACAGAACAAACATGCGAAGATAGAAACAAAACAAATAAACAAAAATTTAGGATTTCTGGGCAACGACATCACGCATGCTAGAACAGGCCTGCGTATGCATAATCAAGCTTTTGTGCATAAGCAAGATTATGCACATGCAAGTCCTTGCCTAGAAAACCTAAAAATGCAAAAACAGAGCACAGGCAAGAAAAACCTAATTCTAACAACCTAGCATGCTCAAAACATAAACAAAACTATTTACTACCCTAGGCAAACATGCATAAACCTAAACCAAACCAAAAACAAGATTAGAACTAGAAAATAGATAGAAAATAAAAAGAAAGCTAGAAAGAATACCTTAAAACAAAAAGCTCCTAGACTTGATCTTTGATCATTCCCCTTAGTCAAATCTATTCACAAACCAATAGGTAAATGATTAGCAACGTTAAACTAAAAGGATTGGGGCTAGAAAATGTCACAATCAAATAAAATTAACTTGAGGATGTTTTGTGAAAAACTCCCTTTTGATTCATTATTTTCTAGTGAATTTTAGGTTTTTCTAGTGAATTTTAGGTTTTCCCATAGGATTTTTATGTATTTTGAAAATGTACTATGTAAAGTTTTTTATAGTTGAAAAAATGGGGTTTGGAATAACTTCCAGACGATGTGGGATTCATTCCAAACCTTAGCCATTATTGCAGAAAACTTGCATTTCTTATGCTTTTGAAACTCTAGCTGCATACGCAGGAATGTGCTTACGTATGCATGCTTTGGCCCGTGTATGCAGGTTGTGACCCACGTACGCAGGCCGATGGCCATTTTGGTCATTTTCTTTCCAAAATTAGATTTTTGCTCATTTAAAAGGTTATATTTTCCATTTTTACACTTTTCAATTCAATTTAGTATCTGATTGAGCTCTAAACTGGCCTTAGGCATTAGAGTTCAAGTATCATTGGGGAACGGGGGCTCGAGTTGTAAGGGGTACAAAATACGGTATCTACAATAGGTACGAATAAATTTATTATTTAAAAGTACTTTGATTATAAAATGATTGATAATGTCTTAGTTTTGGATCAATTGTATGAGTTACAGATTTTGATCAATTGCATGAGGTGTCAATCAATATTCCTGAATCATTCCAAATGGGTGCAATTATTGCAAAACTCCCACCAAGTTAGAATAATTTTAGGAAGAAGTTCTACATATGTTGGAAGATCTCACTTTAGAGAAATTTAGACAACATTTCCAAATTAAAGGGGAAAGCCGGGTTAGAGATGAGACTAACACCAATTCTAAAGTGAATGTGAACAATGTTCAAAATGGGAGTTCAAGTAAGACCAATAAACACTTGAAAGTGAATAGAAGTGAGAGTGGTTTCAAGAAGAACAACTTCAAGTATCCCAACAAAGATAAGAAGAACCAGGCTTGTTTCCATTGTGGAAAGAAATGTCATTACATTCGCAAATGTAAGCTCTTAAAAAAAAGAAAAAGAATAAAGAAGGCAATGCCAATGAAACAAATGTTATTAAGGACATTATTGTTATGCTAAGTGACATATATATATTGATATGATCGCTGAAGTTCATATGACTGTAATTGCAAATCCTTTTGATTAATGGTTTGATTTGGGTGCAATTGTGCACATGTGCAACAACAAAAAACAATTCAAGACTTATGAGGAGTATTCCATAGAACAAGAGGTGCTGGTGGGTAATTACAATAGAGCAAAGGATTATGGAAAGGGCACTGTTGAAGTGAAAATGAGTTCCGACAAGATGTTGACATTGACTAATGTTTTTCATGTACACGATATTAAGAAAAATCATATATTTGCCAATTTGTTATGTAAGAGTGGTGTAAAAGCTGTACTTGAATCAGACGAGTTAATCTTGTCCAAGAATGGGATATTTGTAGGTAAAGGATATGTTACTAATGACATGTACAAACTAAGTATTATTAATAAAGAAGTTTTTAGTTGTGCTTATATTGTTGATTCTTTTTATTTGTAGCTTGCTAGACTAGGGCATTTAAATTTCAAATGGTTAAACTTATGTCAAAGCATGTTATAATTTCATATAAGCATGATGATGAAAATAAATGTGAAATTTGTATTCAAGCAAAGATGACAAATAAACCATTTTTCTAAGTCAAATAGAAATTCTAATATGCTTGAACTTGTACTTCAGATGTATGTGAGTTGAATGGTGTGTTAACTAGAGAAAGAAAAAGTTACTTCATTACATTCATTGATGATTTCTCTAGATTTACATATGTGTATTTGATGAGAAATAAAGATGAACTATTTGACATGTTCAAACGTTATAAAACTGAAGTAGAAAATTAAAAGGATAGGAAAATAAAGATCCTATGAAGTGATAGAGGTAGTTAATATTTTCCAAATGCTTTTGCTACTTTTTGTGAGGAACATGACATAATATATCTAAGTTCAGCCCTATATACCCATCAACAAAATGCTTTGGATGAAAGGAAAAATAGAACTCTTGTAGACATGGTAAATGCCATGATCTTAAGTGCAAAGCTCCCATTTAATTTGTGGGAAGAGGCATTGCTCACAGCATATTATGTGCACAATAGAGTACATTCCAAGAAGATTAAAGTATCTCCATATAAGTTATGGAATGGAAGGAAATCAAACCTTGATTATATAGAAGTTTGGGGGTGTTTAGTCTTTTATAGAGTGATTGACCCAAAAAGAACAAAATTAGGACCAAGACCTACGGAAAGTGTGTTTGTTGGTTATGCTAAAAATTCAAAGGCATATAGATTATTAGACCTAAGCTCTAATACAATGGTTGAATCAAGAGATGTTGAATTTATTTAGAATGAATTCAGTAAAAGTTCCATGGATGCCTTGATACCCACACAAACACAAGAAGATGACTCTAATTCTAATACTACTTTGGGTAGTACTAAAAGGATTGAAAGTGGTTCACCAAGTGAACAAAGGAGTCAAAAAGTAAGAAAAGAAAAGGATTTTGGTCTAGATTTCATTTCTATCAAGCTCAAATGTACCTTGTTGAAAGTAATAGACAAGTAATCCTAAATAAAATATCCATAGTGTTTAATAAAGAGGATGATCCTAAAACAATTGAGGAAGCTATGGCTTTTAGAGATTCAACTTTTTGGAAAGAAATTGTGAATGATGAGATGGAAAGATAGTTAATTGTACATATACATATACGAGTGTTGTCAACTCTTGTATCCATATACAAGTTAATTGTACATCAAATGGATGTAAAAATAGTTTTCCTAAATGGTGATCTTGATGATGAAGTTTACATGGAACAACCTTAGGGTTTTGTACTTCTTAGAAATGAAAAGAAAGTGTGTAAATTAATCAATTCTTTGTTTGGTTTGAAACATGCTCCAAAATAATGGCATGAGAAATTTGTCTCTATGATTTTGTCTGGTGGCTTTGTGCATAAAGGTGCAAACAAATGTATGTATTCCAAATTTACAAAGGAATATGGAGTTATTATGTGCCTTTATGTAGATGATATGCTCATATTTGGTACAAATATGAAAGGTGTATGTGAAACCAAAAAGTATCTGTCTTCTGTGTTTAAAAAGGAAGATTTAAACGAAGTGGATACTATTTTGGGAATAAAAAATAAAAGCCATGGTGAGGATTTTGCACTATGTGAATCTTGTTATGTTGAGAAAGTGTTTTAAAGATTTGAACATCTTGATATAAAGGAATAGCAAATACACCTTTTGATAGGAGTTTAAAATTGGGTGAAAACATTGGAAGAGGAATAGCATAACCAATACTAACCTTTTCGGAATAGCTAAGAAATATGTTGTTAGACATAAAGTTGTAGCCACAACCAATACCAGCCATTTTGGTTTACAATGATAGTGAATCCACCTTGGGTAGAGCATACAGTAAAATGTATAATGGAAAGTCTAGACATATAAGTCTAAGATTGTTAGGACATATGTGTTTCACTTGTTAAGAACATATGTCAATCTTTTATGTATTTAGCTAATCCTTTGACAAAACGCACTTTACTTGCAATTGGGTAGATCTAGGTGTTCTAAATACTTCAAAAAACAAGGTTTTAAGATCAAGTGTTAAAGCAATTCAAGTCCGTCCAAGAAACAAGATGAATAGTGCAAATTCATTAAAGCTTGACAGTTGGCTCGACAGTTGCATCTATCGAGCTTAAGAAGCTATTTTAGCCCGTGTGCCCAACACCTACTCGATAGCTCCTATCTGTTGAGGTTTAAGAATTTCAAAATTCTGATTTGATTTTCTTGGGATCCGTGAATGTGTCTTTGGGCCTTCTTTTCTCCTAACCCTAGACATATAAAATGATTATTTTAAGGGTCGTCAAAGAGTTCACAAGTTGCACAATCTTTGAGAAAAGTTTGCTTAAACAAATTGTGACCGGAGACAAAGTTTTGCCTCAGTTCATTTCTTCTGAAGAAGTTGTTGTGTTTGTACATCATAAGGTTTTGTGACAAAGCATCTTCTTGATCTTTATCGTGTGGATGAACTGAAGAATTTTGCAGTCAACAACTTTCTCTAATTGGTGATTAAAGTCGCGTACTGGGATCTGCGCAATTGGTTAGTCACGTACTTGGGAGCCGTGCATCAAAAGAAGAAATTGTCACTATAGAATAAGTCCAATTGGGTATTGGGGTAATGGTTCAACTATAGGTTGGTATAAGGTACTGTGATTTCTTTACTTGTAACCGTTTGTTGTGATAATAGTGAAATTTCGGGAGTAGTGACCTTAAAATCACTCAGTGGGGTTTTTGTCGTGTAGGTTTTTCCCATTCGTAAACAAATCACCGTGTCAATTTATTTTCCGCTGCATATTTTAGTTATTGGTGATTTGTTTGTGCTACCACGCACTTTGCTTGTTAATTTGATTAATTAATAAACTTGCGTAATTAATCAATTAATCCATCACAATGGGTCAATAATTAATTGAAGATGGTACCACATCAATTGTCTATGTTAAGTCAAATAATAATTTGGTAGACCCTTTTACCATTAGAATGGGACTAAAACCCCTTTTTAATAAAATTACCAATAGTGGGAACCTAACTTCAAATTGATTTAATCTAAATGGTTTGAAGGGTAAAAACAAACTATTGATACATAGGGGTGTCAATTCGGGTTAGCGTGTCGGGTTCGTGTCGTGTCAATGGAGGGGTATTCGACTAAATGGCTCAACCCTAACCCGACCCATTTAATAATCGTGTCATGATCCTTCAACCCTAACCCAACTTGTTAATAAGGTGGGTTGACCTGACCCAACCCATTTGACACGCTTAATAAACAAGTCGTGTTGGGTTGACACGAATGTAACACAACCTATTTCAACTTGCATAATATTAAATATAACATCCATCTAGAAATAATTTTTTTTACTTCCCAAAAAGCAATGCATACACTTCAAGTCTTCAACTCACATTCAAAATAATATAGTTCAACAAAAATATAACATTCATTTAGAAATAAGTTCTTTACACTCCAAAAGAAGTGCATACACTTCAACCCAAATTCAAAAAAACAAAGTTTCACAAAAATAAAATAACATAGTTCAACAAAAATATAATATTTTTGGAATTCGCCAAATGCTAAGTATCAATATTGAAAGAATTTGAGCAAATAATAGACTAATCTTGGCTATGACCACGATTATCATCCATAGATTCTTTGTTGATGTCCAAATTAATAACATCTTCCACAAGATCATCCAATTTCATTTGTGTAAGTTCTATGCCAAAATATAGTTCAACAAAAATATAACATTCATTTAGAAATAAGTTCTTTACACTCCAAAAGAAGTGCATACACTTCAACCCAAATTTAAAATAACAAAGTTTCACAAAAATAAAATAACATAGTTCAATAAAAATATAATATTCTTGGAACTTGCCAAATGCTAAGTATCAATATTGAAAGAATTTGAGCAAATAGCAGACTAATCTTGACTATGACCACGATTATCATCCATAGATTCTTTGTTGATGTCCAAATTCATAACATCTTCCACAAGCTCATCCAATTTCATTTGTGTAAGTTCTATGCCAAAAAAAAAAGGTATTAGTAGTTCTAGGGTCTGTAAAGTTTCAATTTCCAATTATATCCCTTGTAAATTTTTGTAATTACTCACTTTTCTTTTTAAATTTAAAATATATGTTAGATATAAAAGGTATTTGACAAATCTAAAATAAAATAAATATTTATTTGTTATATGAGTTAAACGGGTTGTGTTAAGTGGGTCATTTTGGGTTGACACAAATAAATTAGTGTATCAAATGTGTCTATTGCGGGTTACGCGAGTTGACCTATTTATGACCCATTTCTTATCGTGTCACTTTCGGGTCGACTCGTTTATGACCCAAACCCATTAAGATCTAACCCTAATCCAAAAAAAACCGTGTTGGGTTCGTGTTGTGTTCGCGGGTTAGGTTGAACATTAACACCCCTATTGATACATGGTTAGTAAGAGCACTAAATTTGTGTCACATTCAAGATGTATTAGTACAGGCTGTTACGATGAAATAAAGGATGAGTTTTGAACTCTTAATGAAGTTCATAAAATATAAATGTCTTTGTAATAGAGACATAAGAAGGAACTTCACCTTTGTGAATATAGGAGTGGTGTTGCTTCTAGCAAGAGTAAAATGGTTTTCTTTTGTAAATGTTCACTAAGCCGAGAAAAGCACAAGCCCATAATAGTGCTAACAATAGTGGGTTTCTAAATGTGTTGTGGATATTCTCATGTCATGTGTGTATTGTTTTCGATTTCAACATATAAGAGTTTTGGTTTAAGTAACAATCCACCATAAACTCTGTTAGAGTCTTGATGCAATTACGCTAAGGGAAGGTTTAAGTTGAAAGACACCTTCTTTTATGCATGATAGAATATCAATCAAGTGAAACATATATTATTACAAACTAGTGGGGGATTGTTGTATATATGGGTATATACATGTATAGGTTGTAATAATGATATTTAAGTTTGAAGAGTATTGATTTATAAATATGATAGAATGGAAATTCAAGTTCTAGAATTTTCAATGTGAAAATTCAAATCCAGGAATTTTCAATCTGTCGAGATTTTGCTCAATCGATCAAAGTGATCAATGAATTTGATTAGGAGCTTCTGCCCCACTCGATTAATGCTCGATTCCTATTTGATCTATCAAGAAGAACCTTTGATTGATGCTAAATTCCTCTCAATCGATCAAGACTCGTAAAAATGAATCTTCTGCAGAATTTTCTGGTAACTGTTCTGAATGATTGAAAAGGTTTTAAACCTTGTGAATAGTTTTATGAAATATTTTAACTCTCCATTTGTGCCTTTTGAAGGCATATAACCCTATGAGTATAAATAGTGGTTCACGTTCATTTGATAACTAATTCTTTTTCTTTCCTAAAATCAATTTCTAAGAAATACAAGAAATCCTATTGGTATTCTCCAAAATTGCTATTTGTAAAACCCAACAAACTAGGTTATATCTTGAAAACAAATTTGTAATAACACTTTAGCAACAATAGTGTAGGGGCATATATTGTCTAAGGATAACAATTTTGTGCCTCCAAATTATTTAATTTTCTGTTTGTCTTTCATGTTCACTTTGTTCTTTCTTGACTACTTTGTGTATTATCCCCAACAGATTGAGCTCGGGTTTAGTGTTAACCTGTCAACTGACTCAAGCATATGGGGTTGAGTCAACCCAACTGATTTCAAATGAAACACTGTAGATTGTTGACCAATTTGATGAGATTTTATGAATAGTTGGGTCGGTTGAAATTGTTGGTTGATCTCAATATTAATGAAGACTTAAAACCGATGATCTAAATGTCATTGAGGTTGGCGAGCTAATATAGATTGAGAACTCTGTTAGTCTAATGGAGATATTGAGATGTTCATCAAATCTCACGAGGCTGGGGAGAGTGAGGAAGAGAAACTACAACGATCAATGACGAGGTGAGGTAGTCAACAAACTCATCGATCGGGTTAGAAGACATGGATTTATAGGTACTGAAACTGATCTTCAACCAAAACAATTAAAGTTACTACATTGAAATCTATATTTGAAGGAATAGAATTTTGAAATTATCCAATTCGTATTGAGTTTATCTAGGTCTAAAGGGAAGGTTGGTTGTCTTGGGTGCTTGATCATTCCTATTTGAAATAGGAGAAAAAGAAGATTGTGTTTTTATTATTATTTAATTAAAAAAGAATATATATATATATATATATATATATTTAGTTTGTGCGGATAAAATATAAGTCAGTATGTATGGATAAATTTGTGTTTTTATTATTATTTAATTAAAAAAGAATATATATATATATATATATATATATTTAGTTTGTGCGGATAAAATATAAGTCAGTATGTATGGATAAATTGTGTGAGCCAATGAGTCAAAAAATAACATGGGATCGTTATTCCATGTCAATGATGACCCAAACGAGTGTTACACATTTATTGCACGCTTTGATGATGAAACGTAACGGACGGAGCAACAGTAACAAGTGAGCTGTGTACTTCAGAACTCCCATTGATGACATACTAGCCGTTGCTCATAAATGCTGGGATTCATTATCCATAAAGACAGGAAAACAACTATAAAAGAAAGGAACAACATAATCCAAAGGTACAGATAAATACTCATCCAAAAATCACTCCAAGTCATTTTTCTCTCTAAATAATTTTCTTCCTTTCTGATTTAAGTATCAGAGTGTTTTTGGCAAACACTACACTAGTGTATTACACTTCTTTCCCAGGCTTTCTTGTAGGTTTTCACCAGAGACATGACCAGCCTTAGGATCGTCCATCCAGTGAGAAGAGGTCCTCAACTTGGTGATTTTTCGCATCATCATGAGCCATGTGAAATGAAATAGAAAAATCAAAGTGAGTTTTTCTTGAGAGAGAGAGAGAGAGAGAGAGAATTTTGGTTTCTCCAAGAGGGTTTTTAGGTGTTGCGACCACAAAGAGATAGTATTAAGAGTGAAGATCTGAATACTACATTAGTTTTCATTGAATTCTAGCCTTTTGAGGCGAGATTGTGATACCTCGGATTATGTGAATTATATTAGCTAAATATTTGTTGCATGGGCATATGCTAAGTCTTACATGGACTATTTACTAGGCTGAAATATGTTGTATAAATTATTATGATGGTCCCTAGTAGTAACTTGACTAGTTCTTTTGAGTATAGCGTAGATGTGGTTAACTTTTATTTATTTTTTTATTTCTATGAATGTATAGATGTGGTTAATGTTTCTTTGGGTCTTTACAAATAGTCTTTGAGTTAACCTGGTAATGCCATGCATGTAACTAGGCCTGTTCAAGATTTGACCGGCATTGATGAAATCGGCTAGCGCCGAACCGATCCGATCGCTACAAAGCACTATTGTTGGTGTCCAGCATGGTGGTCAGCGGCAATCTAGGCACACCGAAGATAGTAGGTGTGGTAAGCGGTGGTTATTTTCCACTTCGACGAGAAACCGCTTTGCACTGGTATATATATATATATATATATATAGTTTTATGCTTCACAGAGAGAAGAGAACTCAGAGATGGTAAGCGAGAGAGGCAAGGTTGAAGAAGAAAAGAACGGCGCTGCCTGGGTGTGTGGGTTAAAAAAAATGTTAAGGTTTTTTATTTTTATTATTTATTTATATATACACTAAAACGATGTCATTTTGAACCTCATATTAATTTTAATATTAGTTCCAAAACAGCTTCGTTTTATAATTGGATTAAAAAATAAAGACCCAAACAACATAATTTCAATTTTAAACCCTAGATTTATTTACTCACACCCTTACTATCTTCCTCGTTAGTCTCCCTCTCCCAGTCCCAAACTCCAAGCAACTCTCTCTCTCTCCTCAACTTCTGCCTTTTGCCACTTCTGCCTTTTGCCGCTTCTGCCCTCGTACACCACCGCTTGATGCCTCTATTCTAGGAGTTCACCCTTTTCTCTTTCTTTGTCATGACATTCTCAGATTTTTCTAGTGGAGGTTTTGACTTTGGATGCTCCGCCTTGCATTGCTTTGTACCAGGTATGTATTGATTTTATTTTCAATGGTTTTCTTTTATATTTTATGGGTTTGGTTTAGTGTTTTCATTTGGATTTTTTGTGATTTGAAATGTGATATTTTTTAGAGAAAGATTGAGAATTTCTTTGTAGTTGTTTGTTTTCTTTTATTTTTTTTTAATATATTAGAATATATTGGTTTTTCAATGATTGTGATGTGGTTTTGGGATGATAATTGCATTGTGTTTAGTTCTTGAGAAAATAGGGAATTAACCGAACTAACCGCACCGAACCGATATGGTGCAGCACACCTTTTGTAGATCGGTTCCTACCATCCACAAGTGAGGTGCGGTCAAGTATGAGGGAAAACTGCACCTTACAGGTGTAGGGGCCTTTTTTGTGTTATGCTTTGGGTTAGGCTGGGCTGCCTCCTGCTGTAATGGGTTCGAGTATTTCTGAGTCAGAGAGTTGAGACCGGCCCAACTGTAACTCACTTTAGGCCGGCTTGTGCACAAACTAGGCCTCGTCTACTAGGAATATGCTTACGGCAGGCAGAGTTGTTACAAATGGTTTACGGCAGACAGATATAATAACAACAAAGAAACAAAGTACTGTGACCTATTTCTTAATGTAAAATGACCAAGTAATCTCTATTTTTTTTTTATGACAATCACAATAATAGCAATGACAGTGATAACAATGGCTTTTACAAGAGAAATAAAAGGTTTAAGCAATACTATGAGTTAATCGAAAAGAATTGTCAAGTCAAGTTTAAGTCCATAGAGGTAAAGACCAAGGAGGAAGAACACCTCCTCTCAATTCAACTAATCTCCCAGGAAATAGATCCTGCCGTGGGGATTAATGACTTTAAGGGAACCGGACCTAAATGGTTAATGTCTAAGGGAATCTCCTTTGTTCACCTATCTAAAAGAGAGTAGGATTTCGAGGGGAAGAGAAGGAAAATGACCTATTGGTGCATGCCCATTGTATCTGTTTCTCTTCGTTTTCCATTTTCTCTCTTATCTTTTTCTTTTCTTTCTTTTTCTTTTCGTTTTCTTTTCTTCCCCCTAATACCTCTGTTTTTCGATCTCTTTTACAAGGCATGACGAGGTTCCTTTTATAGGGCCTGCCGTGACTAGATTTTACCATCTTACCCTTTAACTGCCTCTGTCTGGTCTAGGTGTACTTGCTGACCACCAAGGAGTTCGTTTGTGTACTTACCCTTGCCAGGTGGAGGCAAGTTTGTTTTGTTCTGTTAGTGCGCTGTGGCATTCTTTCCTGCCACGGTGTAAACGTTTTTCTCTCTCCTTCCTTCATGGCATGCACCTAATGGTTCCCCCCTCATCCTTGCCTCTTTTGGATGGTCTGTCATCCCAGCATGATGTACATCTCAAAAGGGCTTGGGCAGGAGCTGTAGAATAAGTCCTTTTCCCTTTGCCCACCACTAAACCATACCCCTATTACCTCTTACCTCTGACCCATGACCCTACCACGTCCCATATTGGTTAGGTATAGGCTAGTGGTGCCTTGGCCTTGTGCATGCTTTCCTTCCACGTTCATCCAAAATCTGCCTGTTGCTTATGCGTTTGCCGTAGTCTGGAGTTTTGCTCGCATAGTCTGCTGCACCTCTTCTTTCTTTTAGGTAGGCTGCTTTAGGTTTTCACTGTTCCTTTATGGACTGGGCTTTATTTGAATACTGGGTTTCACATTTCTTTTATCCCATTTTCTTGATTGCCATTCTGTTTTGCCACATCGTTCTGTCATTCCTGCTGTAATGACTTGGTCTTGCCGGTCCTTCTTTTAGACCTGCCATTTACTCTCCTCCCCAAATGGCTTTGCATGGCTATGAGTTTTCTTATTTAGGGGCTCCTGTGTCCCCTTTGTTTTCCCTTGGGCATACTTGGCCCGTTTATTCGTTTTGGGCTTCCTCGGCCCTTTTTCTCACTTTGTGTTTCCTATGGGCTTTTACTTACTTCATTGGGCTTCCCTGGCCCAATTACTTCATACTCATCCTTGGGGTTTGTGGGCTTGCCAACAATCCCCTACTTTCTTTACTTTATATTACTTTAAGCCTGTTGCGGCCTATTCTTTCTTTTCCACATCATACACTGTTCATGAGTTTGTTATTCTCTCTTTTTGGGCTCTTTGGGCCCATTTACTCTCTCAAGACCCATTTATTTATGAAATGGACATGTGACCCATTATTCTTGCCGCTTGAACTTAATGGTTTTATTCTCTACCTGCCACTTCTATTTGCTCCCTGTACTACTGGGTTGGGCCTCCTTTCTTTTTTTGTGCTTTACAAAAATGACCCTCAACAACAAGTATGGTGCAAAAATACCCCCAATAACCAACTGCACCGCATCGTGTACAGGCCTACATGTAACTCAAGGGAGTTGTAGCACAATGTTAGGCCTAACATGAACGTTAGAAATTTAAGTGGAGAAGATTATGATATCGATACCACGGAATTATGTGGCTTTTATTTGATAAGTGTGTGCTATATAGGCTTGAGTTGATTTCTAAATTGATTTTTTATTTGGCTAAACATGGCTAAATAATTGATTACGAAGAGCTCTAATTATGATTAGACTAATCATTTTAGGATATAGCATCAATATAACTATCTCTTCCTTATGTCATTACAAAAATTATTGTATTTCCTCTAATTAGGGAATTAATATTCTTATATTTTCCTAGTTTGTTGTAGAGTTAAGTTCAAGGCATAAACTTAAGTATTGTATTTTCTATTTTATTAGAGTAGAGTAGATTGATTGGATTTATCTTGTGGGCTTTTCTTCTATCCTAACAATATGCTTGGATGGAGGGAGAGGAGAGGGGGGTAGAGAGGAGGGAAGGGGAAGTGTTTTATGAACTCTATTTGGATGTTTCTTAAGGGAGGATGGGAAATAATTTGGACTTTGGAGGGGTTATAACCCCGCATTTTTAATTTTCCCGAATTGGAGATATTTGGAGATATTTTGAATTGCTTGTTTAACTTTCACAACATTACTAATATAAATGTTTCCAAACATAATCAAGATATGGGTATAATTGTCAATTTAATAGATTTCTAATTATTTTCCCTCATTCCTATTCTAATTTTTTTTTTTTTGAGAGATTTCCTATTCTAATTTTGAATATCCAAACAAGGAGGAAGAGTAAACATTTCACTTCTCTCTACTCTCTTACCTCCACTCAATTTTCCCTTCAAACTTCCAAACATAGTTAAAAAAGGTTTTTCTTTAAAAGGTTTGACATGACTATAGGTTAATGTTGTTTGTGTTGTTTTGAGTACTTGTGTGGTTTTTATTTTTAACTAGTGTCAGGAATTTTTTTGATGTAGTTCACATGTAAATATCAATTTGTACATCAACTCTGGTTGCATGCCCATCATCAAGTCATTCGCAGCAGCTACACGAAATCGCAAATGTCTTGCTGCTACCCTTAATAGACACATAAACGCATACCCCTTAAGGGTAAATTTCCTGTGCTTAGATTCCAAAGTGACAATATTCTCTACTTTATTATTGAAGTGATTGCATGACTGTTCATGTGTGCATGAATATTTCACATTTCAAATAATTCGTTGTATGTCAAAAGTTTTTTTTAACTCAATTGATACATATATATATATATATATATTTTTAATGTTTTTAGTAAAAAAATTTGGAGTTTAAATCCATTCTATCCCAATTTTTTTTTTTTTTGGCATTTCATTCTATCCCAATTACTAAATTATAAAAAATAATCGATTATACAATAGATACATCCAATTTCATAACGTACAAATAATCAACTGTGAGCAGCTGAAAAACAAGCGACCTGTCAACAATTGTCTGCATGAGTGACAGCATATATGTGGCTCTTAATTAGCAACATCTGACCTGCCTCGCTCTCAGTTCTCCAAGTCAGCACCGTACATCCACAATTGTCACTCCATAAAAAGGTGCATCCTCTAGTACTGTGTGACTGACTTTGGATGCTATTTGGAACTTAAATTGCCACTAGGCCAGGGGGGATGTTTTGCCTCGTTAGATCTAATATGTTCATAAATGTGGGGCTAGTGTCGTTGCTTTCTTTCTTTTTAAGTGGCTCATACAGTCACTCCTTAATGACATGCATGAACATATGAAGGTTCATAGCTCTAAGTGGGTACAATATGCATGCATGGATCACACTCCAAGTGCCATTCTAACTGTCCTTTTTACTGTACGTGCAGATTCCTTTAATGTGAATTATGTGATTTCCCAGCCAGAAAATGACTGTCTTACCTAATTGGTCACCTACCATCTGCCGGTGATTTCTTTAAGCATGAGAAAAGAAAGTGACCGCATATGAGAGCTCTCTCGTACACATTGTCTTTGTGGAGACTGGGAGAGACATGATTTTGCCAGAAGGTTACTTAAGAGCTGTATGAATTTGGACTCAAAGCTGGGCTTCACGCTCGTACAAGCAGTAAGAATCTTTTATTTGCTATTTCCTAGAACTTTACCAAAGGAGTTGTATAGGACAGAGGTCCATCTGACAGACTCACTACAGTTATTAATTAAATTTTATTTACATATACTCTTAAGATATATGTTTATAAATTATTTTTAAAATAATTTTATAGAAAATTGAAAAAACAGTCAAATTTTTTAATAAATTTTTCAATTTTTGATAAAAAACTTCTAAAAACGAATTTGTTAATGTATGCCATAAATGCAAACATTAACCGGAGTCTTCTTAATTTAATTGATGCAACTTTAAATTTAAGAACCGGCAAAATGTAAATGAAAATTTTAAGGAAAATTTTTATTTCAAACCTCATTGTTTAGGATTTGTAACAAATTAAATTTTTTATTTCAAAATTAAAACTTTAAATTAAAATATAAAAAATAAATCAAACTCACAAGTTTTAAAAGTAACATTTATTTATTTTTTTATTGTTAAAAAGTAACAAATTAAACCATAAAGTTTCAAAAGTAAAAAGCTTTATCTCATATCAATTAAGTGCAATAATGCTGCGTTTGAAGTTCAATATAGGTTAAAATTTTAATTTGTTACTTTTAAAAATAATTTAATTTATTACTGTGGGGGGAGAAAAACCCAGCCCAACTTATTGGGCCCGAGGCCCTGAATGAGGAACACTCTTCATCCGAGGAGATAAGGCCTTCAGTCGGAAGCCCACGCCAATGGGGGACGCCTGGGGATGAGCACGTATACCATCCGAGGAGATACTCATATGTCCGAGTAGTCATGCGTCCTCGGATCCGAAGAGGTTTGATCAAACACGAGTATGGGAGGTTCAAGTGATCTATTTGACAAGTGTCAAGGGGGAGAAGGACCTCGGACACACATAGAGATAACGACAACAGAGATTGATAGAGGGGGATCGAAAAACAGGAGAGAGAAAGGGTACCTTACATGGTTGTAGCTCCAGCAATTGTAACCCTTGATTATCAATGAACAACTTCTCTTCGGACAGAGTACTCATTAGTCCGAGAGCACATTAATTCAACTTCTCTCATTGGTGTTGCTGTTTAATACTGTAATTTTCATTATTTGCCTAGCCCTTTCGCCCACTCTCTACAAAATTTATTGTTTTGGGCTCAGAGGGTTCCAAATCCATACCTCCTTGGGCTTGGGCCGCAAAAACTGACCCTACAATTACATCCCTAAATTATAGTGTAAAATATAAATTTTCAAAATTTAAAGTAAAAATAAAATAAATGTAAATGTATTTTAACCCAAAACTTGACCAGTTTGAGCACCACTTCACCTAGTTACTAATGAAACCCCTTTACTAACGCTTCGTTTGTTTTATAGTAAAATATTTTCAAACATAAAATACTATACATGTAAAACAATTTGAATAAAATATTTTCATGTGTTTGGTATGACAAGTAAATTTTTTCAAACAAATCATCAAAACTGGTGACTCAACCATCGGAGTCGCTAGTGTCAGAGGCTCGGTGATCGGACTGCCATAATTGGTAGTCGAAATGGTGGCTTTGGTGATCGGATTGCTGCCAAAGAGGTGTCTCCAATAACCAGATCACCAGCACTTGCAACCCAAATGATGTCTCCGGCCACCAGACCTCTAGCACTAGAACTTCAGCTTTCATTATCAGAACATTATCATTGGTCACTAGACCACTGGAGTAGAGGCTTCAGCCACTAGATCGTAGGCACCAATTGCCTAGCCCACCAAATTAGTGACCTAATCATTGAATGGGGTGAGGAAAAGTCATTGTGTGTTTTTATAAAAATAATTTACCAAAATTTTAAAGGTAAATAATTTTTAAAACTTTTTGTAAAGGATTTTACGGTCAACGAAAAATATTTTATAAGTTTGACAAATTTTTACATGCAAATAAACACCTAAAAATGTGAAAATATTTTACTTCAAAACAAAATGGAGCGTAAAAACATGTTTTGTATTGATCAATGGTTCCATTGGGCTCCTGTTTGATGTAATACACCTGCTTGCATCCAATCACATTAAGCGTTGGTCTAAGATACTCTTGCCGCCACCCTAGCTCTTTAATTTAAGCCCATTTATTGTACTAAAAAAGAAAAGAAAAATGGAAGACCCATGGCATACTATATTAATTGGATATTGAATTTAATTAGTTAAGTGTGTATTGAGTGGGAGAATGCTGAGTTCCATATTGAACGTATACTCGGTCGATCTGGGCTTTATAAACAATTATTAGGAATTTTTATTATTACTAGAATGGTCCTTTTGGGGTATAAGAAAAATATGACTAGCGCTTTTCTTTAGATTGTTATATTGGAAATGAAGGAACCAACACTCATCTCTCATTAGCAAGAAAAGCAAATATTTCATAGTTATGACTTCTCACTAGTGTGGGTATTTAGTAGTACTTGTCATGTATGAGGTGGGCTTACTTGAAGGAGGTATGGCACTACAACAGACTTTACTTATTTTGACCCAATTTTATCGAAGGTTCACTAAAATCTATTGATACAAATACCAAACTACAAGGTAGCCTAGTAATATTACTAAATTTTATCTCGAAAGTTTTTAATTCCCTTGGAATAAGTTAAAACACCCTTGAAATAAATAAATATATATATATATATATAAACAGTTAGTTTTGCCACTAAAATGTTACATTTTTCAATCCTCTAAATCACAACCCATGATATAATACCCAAAAAATTTTCAACCCTTGAAAAAAAGTTCATAAAAAAATTTAAAAAATAAAAGGAAAACCACACTCTCTCTTAGATTCTCATTTCCTCTCTCTCCCCCCCCCCAAATCTCACAAATCTAAGCTTAGCAATCATGGAAATCACATAGCATTCAAGCTCAAGTTTGTGATTTCTTCGACTGTGTCTCTTCGTCTCTCTAATCACGATGTTCTCTTCGTGACTTTGTCTCTCTCAGTCACGATGTGTTTTCTTCATCCCTCAATCGTGTTGATAAGAATTGGTATTGCCAAATCACAAACCCTAATTTTTTCTTTGAAATTTTAAAGTTGATAATTTAATTCTTTGTCATCTTATGTTGTTAAACTTAAGAATATAGAATTGGATTTGTGCAAAATTGCTTGGTTTTTCATTGTTTCCCTCTTTAATGGTAGGTACTACCTTGAGACCTTGAGGCATGCAAGGATGTAGAATTTTGATGTATGTGATTGTGGTACATTGGACTTTTGATGCATGTGGTTGTAGTACATTGAATGATATTCGGGCCCAGTTACATAATATTTGTATTTTGGTATAAAGATTTTGTAATATGTGGTTCTTGTGCATTATTGTGATTTTTTTTATATTATAAAAAATAAAAAATAAAAAATAAAATCTTATTTTGAGGCTCAGGAAACCTTAAATAACCTTATTTATCAAGGGTTGTACTTTTAAATATTTTAACCCTTAGTTATTTATAATCTTTTCAGGGGTCAGCAATCATCAATAAAATTGGGCACTTGTTTTGACAGCCACGGAGGTTGTCAAAATTTCATTTTTTGCAATATAGTTTGAAGGTTATCAAGGGTCAGTTAGACTCTTAAAATAATTTTTCTTGATGTTTTTTTTTTTTTTTTTTTTTAAATTTTTTTATTATACCTTTTCAAGGATTTTGACAATTGAAAAAAGCCAACTTTGTTGTAGTGTGGAGTTAAGAATGGGAGGTTGGCATGCCAATTTGGGGTCTTCAGTATTGAAGTATCGTATGGTGGGTACAATGGGGATGAATTGTCGGGAAGAGTAGTGAGGGAGACTTGTGAAGATTAAAAGAAAAAGGGAAAAACTTGTACCTGAAATTGTGACTTAAAGTCATGAGTTTAGTTTATTTTGGGTAATATGTGGATCCAAGCATTGTATATAATAAACACTACCCAAAAATTATATTGATGCTAAAGAAGGTATGGGAAGTGAGTAGGATTAAATTGGGATGAACTATATAAAAAATGTGTGTGGTTGGCATGAAAGGGAGAATGTGAGTATTGGTAAATTTGATGGACAAAATGTGAGTGTTGGTAAATTTGATGGAAAAAATGATACGAGCATTGGACAAGGACGGAAGAGAGGAAGTGGTTAGGCAAGATTCGGGTGAGTTGATGGTAAAGGGCGATTTGATTTTATTAACAATCACACATAATCCATTGAATGTTGTATGTACTATATTTCTACAAGTGAACATTTTTTTTTTCTTAAAAAAAAAAAGGTGGTAAGAGAGAAAAAAATAAAAACCAAAGATATGAATTTGTTAAATAGATATATATATATATATATATTTAAAATGAGAATTCTCTAGCAAAAATAAAGATAACCCAACATATTTCTAGGTACACATGCAATTTTAAAGTTCATTTAAAAAGTACTTTTATAAAATAAACATCTTAAACAAAATAAGTTAATGAAATTGAACGGTATTATAACAAAAAGAAAACATTTTAGAAAAATAGTGAACTTTAGAAATTTTTTTTTGAGAAAGATGAACTTTAGAAATTGATTGCAAGAAATGACATGATAATATGATCCTATCAAACAATTAGAGTTTGTTTAGTAGAGAAGTTTGAGTAATGTTGTTTGTAATTTTTTAAAATACGTGTAAGTGAAAAAGTATGTCATATTGTTTAAAAACTGAAAATGAGTTGTTTAACAACTCTACCAAACAAGGCCTTAACCCTTTTCCATTAAATGATTTTCTCTCCTTCCATATATACAAGATACATCCTGTTTTTATCTTCTCAAAAAAAGAAAAAGAAAAAAAAAAGAAAAAGAAAAAGATACATCCTGTTTCTTTTCTAAAAATAATAATAATAATAAAGATACATCCTGTTTCCTTTTCTACTTTTTCACTTTCTTTCCTCTCTCTCATATTTCCATTTAAAGAATCTCTTACATGCATCAAGAGGTTACCAAAAACTTAAGAAGTTTCTCAGATGGGCCCCTGGTGTTGAATAGTCACAAAAGTCATTAAATTCTGCAGTGAAGTTGAAAACATACGTTTCGGTTGGCTGAACCAAGACATACGGAGAGTGGGGTCTGACGATGACTGGCAACGACTTCAACCGGTTACTCCACCTCGCTCACGTCCTCACTTTCTCATTCCACATTTTAAATTCTCTTCCAAATTCTCACACCCCTCGTATCTTTCTTACCTTTCTATAAACCTCTCTAGTTTTTACTTTTTACACAACCCATTTAACCAAAACCCAAGCCTCTCTCTCTTGATTCCTTCTAAAATCCACTACCAAGAAAAGCTCTTGTTTTTCTTTTATAATTCAATAGTTGGTTGGCAAAATTCGAACCCTAAAATGCCTTCATTAGAAATATCAGAAACTGGAAGTGGCTATGGAAGAAGATGATGAAGACGCATGAAATGGAGCTTCAGTGGCATTGGATTGGAAGAGAGAAGTATAATTGGCCAGTGCAGGGCTATATGATAAGGTATTTTAGCTTGACATCCATCATGGTTTTGGTTGTGTTAACCATTTCGCTTTTGGTACTTCCATTAGTGTTGCCACCATTGCCACCACCACCATTGTTGCTTTTATCAATCCCGGTTTTGATTATGGTTGCCCTTATCTTCTTGGCCTTTTTACCATCCCAACTAACCAATGTCGCGGTCACTTCGGCCGTTTGATCTCAATATTATCAAGATTATTGGCAGGAGCTCTTGATTTAGTAAATGCAAAGTGGTACATACTATATAATATGTTGTGAATGTGCTAAAACGTGTCTGAAATTCAAGCTACTAGCCAGCAAGAGATTGAAGCATTTCGTCTACAGTGTCCGTTAATTGCTCCAAGGCCAAGCACCTGGTGTGAAGCTAATATTCTTAAAGGTTTTGTTAGTAAAAGAAAGCGGCAAGAGTCATTTTTGGCAGTAGAGATTTGCTTGTCGGTTAATGATTAAAGATAAAAGTTATCGAAAAAATGACATTTTTTCGTTGAATTATAAGGTCGAAGGCTGTAAATCGAAGTCCTTAAAGGTTGAGATAAAAGGGCATTAAGAAATTAATGCTTTTTTTTTTACTGCAGTTGTGACTTCTTGTAAAAAGATGACTTAACAAATACTCTCTGTTTTTTGGCTTTTATATTCTTTCTTTCTTTCTTTTTCTTTTTCTATTTTTCTTTTCTTTTGGGTGAGAGCTTAGAAGATGACTGAAACCTTTTGAGGATTAACATCTTAATGTCAATGGTTGTCATTTAAAGTCATAAATAGTTGAGGTAAAATGAAAGAAATTTTTAAATGAATAAGGAGTACAATGGAGAACTATCTCTGTGAAAATGGAGATTAACAAGGATATTGTATGTCCGGTATGTACAACTTCCCTCTTACGTAGGGTGAATTTCTCAGAAGTGAGATCTACTTTTGTATAAGAAGAATGTTACATATGTCTGTTATATCATATATTATATTCTGAAGATGAATTAAAGTTGTTCTCCCTTAGAAATTTTCTTTTCTTTCTTTTCCTTAGTTCTTTGGGAAGAGAGCTTAGAAGATGAGCGAAACTTCTTGATGATTTACCTATTGTTTTAAAATTAGGAGATGATTAAGTTATGGGTTGAATCACCCTAAAACAATCTACGTGAGACATGTTAATGTACTTAATTTATTAATGTTTTATATATTATATATAGTATTATACTTTATATTATATAATAAAAGTTGTGTGGTACACTTTATTGTTATTCACAGGGGAGTAACAAAATATTTTTGTTTGGGGGTTTGAGGAAGGGGGAGCTGTAACCTTAATATTGAAAGTATATGTATATACACAAACGTGTGTATATATATATATATGATAAAAGAATGTAACTTAAATATTTTTTATGATTTTTTTTTTAAAAGATAATATACACATTCAAGAATTAGGCTTTTTTTGAATGTGTACTGTATAGTAAGTTTTTCAAAAGTTCCCTTTCTTTTTACCTGTATGTTTGGATTTAACTATCAAAAGAAAATCAAGAATAAATTCGCACATGAGAAAAAAGAGTAATGTGTGTGAGTTTAAACCTGTAGGTATACGCTATATACTCAAGAGTTTAGCCATTTTGAGTGTGTACTGTATTGTAAGTTTTTCAAAAATCTCATTCCCTCTACTTTTGTGTGTGTGAGTTTAACTATATATAATTATATATATATATATATATATATATCTAAAAAGAAAAAATCTAACATTTTTCCCCTTTTGAGGGAGGGAACCCATAATTTTTAAGGGGGCCAAAATTCAAAAATTTAAAAAAAAAAAAAAAAAAAACTCTTAACTGTTTTTGGGTCAACCCAATAGGTAGCTCAGGCATAAACTTGCACTATAAGTGGAGGTCCTTTACCCTCTCTTTTTTCCTTTTTGTGTGTGCAATCCTTTTTGTTGGGAAATTTAAAAGATTGACAAAATTAACAAGTTTTAATGTCAAGTTGTTAATTAGATCTATCATGAATAGCCTTTGGTTAAATAAACAAACATCAATATCATACACAACGAAATACTAAAAAACACAAGATATGATAACCTAGAAAAACTAATAAAACAAACTAGTTTTACAGTAAAAAAACTTGAGGGGAAACTTTCCCAAAAGACAATCTACTATAATAAAGAGAAGTTTAACATTTAGTACAAAACTTTTGTCCCTAGACTCTACAATCCCAGTAGATAAATTTGCAGTAAAAACCTTCTACCGCATTAGAATTTTTGAATTTTTCAATATATGAATACCTTGACAAATGATGCACTTGTAATCACAACCGAAACCTCTAAGTCCAAGAACTTTTTGAAAGTTTTCTTCACAGGAATAAGGCTGTGGTGGTTACTATGACTTCAACTTCTTCACCAAACAAACTTCAGATTTACTTTGAAACTCTTTGGTATGATGAAATAGAGAGAACTTAGTTACAAAAATCCTAGCCACACAAACAAGTGTTTCTATCTCTAAAAAGCCTTATAATAGATGTCTTATAATATTATTTAAATACCAATTCAAATAGATCTCAATTTAGGTTTCAAATGGACAAGCTATGAGTTTTTTTCGCGTTACTAATTTTTGCCAAAACGTGAAGCTTGATAGATTAAAAAGTATCGAGCTAGCTATCAAGGAGGTAGAAAGAATCTCGATAGATCAAGAGATATCGAGACAGCTATCGATATACATGCTAAAAATGCATTTTTCTTGAGTTTTTTGTAAATAAACTTTGCATCTTCTACTTGATTTTCAATTACAATTTTAAAATGCATTAAAACTTAATAAAAAACACATAATTTGACATAGTTTGACAATACCAAAAACACACGAACCTTACACTTTTTTTCCTTTATATATATTCCGTTTATATTAAAATGATTAAGTCAATTATACTTTAGATTCATGAAACTTAGGCCATGCATATATTAAAGGAGAGTATGAAACATATGTTAGGGAATATATTAACTATAATATTAATTAATTGTTCCTATAAAAAAATATATAATAATTAATTGATTAAATTGAGCGCTTTCAATCAATGCTAAAGCTAAATATCATGCACCTTTTTTTTTTTTTTTTTTTTTATAGGAAAAAAAAATCAGGCAGTCGATGATGCTATCTCATCATATTATCTTTGATAACACTACTTGCTAGAAGACATGGCTATTTCCCATAATACTCCCATTTTGATGTAATGTTAGAGATATAAATTTTTTAACAAAAAATTTTACAAATTGTTAATGTGGTAAATGGTTATTGGTAAATGAAAAAGTGATGTAATGATGGATCTAGATGAAAACCAACAAAAAGCTAGTCACATCAACAATTTGTAAAAATGTTGTAAATAATTTGTGGTTGTAGCATTATTCATTTTGATTGTCAATTAACCATAATGTCTTCCAAAAAATACTTAATTAACGTGCAAATTTCTCTCTAAAAAATACATTTACGTGCAAATAAAACATGTTAAAATTAATTCACTTTATATATCAACTAGTTGGTATATTAACTAAAACACACACATTGGCTCGCTTTCACACATTAATATCCAACTTCATGTTCTTGTTGATCTATTATTTTGATTTTAATATTTTACCAAAAATTAAGACCCGTAGTTTATTAGTATGTTATATTGGATTTCAAACTAAAATAATATATATAGATATTTTTTTTAAGTGAATGAGTATTCTCAACCCTCAATGAACGGTTGTTATTTTGTAAGATAGAGTAATATAATTTTTTTTTTTTTAAACTGAATAATATAACATTTCAATTGTATAAAATTAGATATTATGTGGGCTTCAATCCATTGTTTTATCCCTATGATTCGATTAAAATAATAAAACCCTCTTTACAAAAATCAACTGCCCTTGATGTAAGTGGTAATTGACATTCATGAAAAAGAATAAGGCCAATTATATATATGAATTTAAGTAAATTGGTGATGATATGATTCACCGAATTTAGATTGAAAGAGAAGGTTAGAATTCACACCACTAGCCCGAAGGTATTGTCAAATGATGACTAGAACCGCTCTTCATGAAAGTTGACTCTAATTAAGGGTTAATGTGGAAAATTATTCAATTTTTTTTTTTTTTAATAAAATGAGATGTTCAGCTACTTTGAAAAGCAATCCTAGTGTTTTTAATCTTTTTTTTTCTTTGCCTTTAAGGTACAAATTAATTTTAAAAAAATTTGACAAAATGCTGAAGCATCTTGAGTTACCAAGCAGATTCCGTATAATTTTTGTTTTTTAAAAACTAAAGTATTATCAAAAGTTTTGTAACACAATTGATTATTTTGATATTTTTAATAAAGAGATTCATATTCAATTCTCCCTCTCTCACCTATTAATTATTAAAATTAAAAAAAAAAAAAAAAACTAGAAACTGAAGCCTCCATTAAATAAAATTCCTACCATTGGAAATTTTGTTTTTTTTTTGTTTTGTTTTTTTTTTTTTTTGTTTGTTTTTGTTTTGTTTTGTTTTTTTTTTGTTTTTTGTTTTTGTTTTTTTTTTTTTTTGAGAGTTACCAAACAGAATAAACTATAGATATTTCTAATTCTTTCTATGTTCTGCACTTGGAAAGTGAGGGAAAGGGAAGGAACATAAAGGCTCTTTTGACCTTTAATTTTGTATTTCAGAGAAAAAAGAAAAAGAAAAAGAAAAAAAAATAAAGATTTTATAAATGTTTTAAAATCCGATTTATTCTATATTCGTTTAAATTCGTTTTTTACTTGTCGTTCTTTGACTTATGTACCATCAGTGCACTCTAAGAAATTAAAGGCAACGTTATCATGATCGCAACAATGTCAAGCTCTCCCAATGAATTTTCTCCATATCTCCCTAGGCTCCACTGTGTTTGATCATTATATATATTTAATTACCCTCCCCAACTCTCTTACATAAACCCCCTCAAAAAAAAAAAAAAAAAAAAAAAACTCTCTCACATAAACCAGAGAATTTTTTTATATTATTTTTTATGTTTTAGTAAAAGTTAATGACCATATAGTAGTTGAATCGTAACGCAGTGTGCAGCATGACAAACTGGTCTACGTATATTGATGTACAAAGCACATAAAGCTACAACAAATCACATTATTATTAGTTTAATTTTACAAGGATTGAATTCACATCACATGTAAACTACTTTACATTAGTTGTAAAAAACATTAATTACAAATAAGATTAATCAATCGACTAGTCAACTTATTCAAGAGAAAAAAAAGAAAAAAAGAAAAAAGAAAAAAGAAGAACAAAAAAGAATGATTCTACAAATATAACAATATTTATTACAATTGTTGAATTGGCAAGCACTATTTATTTTTATTTGATCCTATCATTGACATAATTTTTTTATCTACCAATAATAACTTGTTAACTCGAGACGAGATCCTTGATAGTTATAACATATTTTTATGAAATTCTATGTCTCTAAACTTAAGTTAGAATGAAAAATAATAAATTGACTATTCAACTTTTAGTTTTACCCCAAAGGAGAAAGTGTTAGATAGTCAAGTAAAGCGCAAAGTTACTAAGCATAATCAAGTTAAAGTTAAAGTTTGTGCTAAAGTTTGTGCAATGGTTTCAAGTCTCAATCTATTCATGAGATATTAATTTAATCAACTCCTTAATTAGTGTTACCTATAAGAGATTCTTCCATGTAATTATCTAATGTTTGTGAGGATGAGTGGATTATAGTCACTTGAGCGATTAGTTACCCAATTATGTAAGAAACTCTAGACACGCACGTTAGTAAGAAAAAGAAAAAAAATGGCCAAGGATGTGCAGTTTTGGTCAAATTGAAATAATTTTTTTATCTACCAATAATAACTTGCTAACTCAAGACGAGATCCTCGATAGTTATAACATATTTTTATGAAATTCTGTGTCTCTAAACTTATGTTAGAATGAAAAATAATAAATTGACTATTCAACTTTTAGTTTTACCCCAAAAGAGAAAGTGATAGATAGTCAAGTAAAGCTATAGCAAAAGTTACTAAGCATAATCAAGTTAAAGTTAAAGTTTGTGCAATGGTTTTCAAGTCTCATTCTATTCATGAGATATTAATTTAATCAACTACTTAATTAGTGTTACCTATAAGAGATTCTTCCATGTAATTATCTAATGTTTGTGAGGATGAGCGGATTATAGTCACTTGAGCGATTAGTTACCCAATTATGTAAGAAACTCTAGACATGCACGTTAGTAAGAAAAAGAAAAAAAAGGCCAAGGATGTGCAGTTCTGGTCAAAAAGTAAATCTCTCTTTTTCTAAAGAAGATACATGAATATTGTCACATATATCAGAGATGCTACAATTCATATATTAAGATAGTGGAAAGTGTTGATGGTGCTATTAGAGCATTAGCATCCAGGTTTTTTAAAAATTTCTCATTTTACACTCTACAAAGATACTTTATCTATTTTATAATACCGTTTCATAATTCACCCAAGATCCCATAATTCATTCTTTACATCACAACCAACTCTATTAATTAATTTATTAATTTCTTTCTTTCTCTCACTTCCTTTTTGTTTCTCTTACTAGCAGCATCTCTCTTTTTCTTTTCTTTTTTTCTCTCTTTGTCTCCCTCCAAATCTCTCTCACTCTCTCTCTCTCTCTCTCTTGGTTTGAAACTAGCAACTGATGAAGGTGATTCGATCTAACAAAGGAGAGAGAGAGAGAGAGAGAGAGAGAATTATTTAAAAAAAGAAGTAACAACTGCTACAGTAACTTCTTAAATTTAAGAAGTTGCTGTAGTAAAGTTGTTAAAGTTTTTAGACATAAACATCCTGATAAAGAGGGTTTTTGGTGGTTGGAGATTCTAAAACAATTTGGGGGAAATTGCGCTAATGCTTTAGTATTAGATAGGGAATTTCTTTTTCCGCTTTTAGAGATGTTACTAATTCTAAAATAAGTTTTCTCAAAGATAAAGGGTTCGCTTGAATAGAACTTATTTTGCTGAAATTGAAAACTGAAAGCTGAAAACACTGTAGCAAAATAATTTTTAAATGTGTGAATAGTATCGTGAGACCAATTTTTAATTAAAAATTTGCTGAAAAGTGAAGTTTGTGGGTCCTGTGAACAATATAAGGGACCCACTGATGTGATAAAAAAAAAGAAAAAAAAAGAAAAAAAAAAAAGAGAAAATGCAACACAAAACGCAAACGTGAGATTCGTTGCTATCCAAACCGATTGAAAGATAAAAAAATTGAAAATTTTAAAAAAAAATCTATTGTAAGTTAGAATTTGCTGTATTTTTGCTGCTTTTGTTGGCTGTATTCTTCATTTAATTGTTTCTTTGGTCAAGAAATTGCACATTCATCCCCCCTTCCTTCCCCTCCCCAATAACAAACATGAAAGGTAGCATATATTCTTGAATTGTTACTATTGCTAAGTATGTTATCAAAAAAATTTACTACTGCTAAGTAGACATAATTTGTATCAAGAACGGATTTAGGATTTTAAGCTGGCCGGAATATAAAGGAAAAACTCAAAATAGGTATCCATATAGTTTTGGCTACATGATTTTTTTAATAAATCAAGTGATTTGTTTAAATAATATACATTTATAGTCTTGTAAAATACCACTTAATGGGTTAGAAAAGATAGCTTTAATCCAGTTTTGAGCCAAACTTTGTCTATTTCAAATGAAATGGAAAGAATCCATTTTCATGAAAGAATATCCCACTATTAATTTCTACAGACTACCATTAGGCCAATAACTCTCTCTCTGGTATTTTGTGTAACTGTTGCATACAACATCCCTCTGATGTAGAAGTCGGTTAAACAGATGTGGAGTCTATTAATTAATAAATCATCTCTCACGTAAGCACCCAACCATCAACCTTACCCTTTTATAATTTGGAAAAAAAAATACCCACCTTCACCAACCCAAGCATGAGGGACTATGAAACAAGAACTTCATGAGTGCCATCCCCCTCCCATGTAGCCCATTGCTTTCTGTCTCTAGTAAAGCAGGAACATAGAAACACAAGGACACAATATCCACCACCTCCTTCGTCAAACAAACCAACACCCCTTCAACATTTCACATTTGGATTTCGCATGACACAGTCACATAAATGTGTTATTGAATATATCATTCAATTTTTATGCTTCAATTATTAATTCCTTTAGGACAGGTGCAAATGATCCCTATATTTTTCTCAAACTGGGTCCACTGGCCATGTCTCACACGTTTCAATGTCCAAACAACACACAAAGGAGGTTAGGTTAATTGATACAAATTTTGTTGCTTTCTGCGCCATCAATATCTTCATTATCCTTCAGTCGCTTTCTCATCAACCCGTTGCTTTCTGATTAAGCGTGTTGTTAAAACAAATACGAAATTGTTACCTAGGTATCATGTGGGTGCACTGCATGTATTCTTCTATCTAATATTAATTTGGTTTGCTTTCTTCTGTATCCCATTTACTTTTACAAGATTGATAATGAAGCATACAATAAGCATTACATCAATTTCGAAATAGCCACTGTAGAAAATGAAACAAAGACAAAGTTAACAAAAAAATAAGACGTGGTTTCTAGTTTCGGTAGGCCAGCTAATAATTAAAAACCAAGTTGGGTTAACAACCACTCGATCTGGACCAATATTATTCTTATTTTCCACAGATTGAGAGAGAGAGAGAGAGATGCATTGAATTTTGTACAATATATATATATATATATATATACAGGAACGGAGGTAGAAATTTTGTTTCAATGTCCAAACAACACACAAAGGAGGTTAGGTTAATTGATACAAATTTTGTTGCTTTCTGCGCCATCAATATCTTCATTATCCTTCAGTCGCTTTCTCATCAACCCGTTGCTTTCTGATTAAGCGTGTTGTTAAAACAAATACGAAATTGTTACCTAGGTATCATGTGGGTGCACTGCATGTATTCTTCTATCTAATATTAATTTGGTTTGCTTTCTTCTGTATCCCATTTACTTTTACAAGATTGATAATGAAGCATACAATAAGCATTACATCAATTTCGAAATAGCCACTGTAGAAAATGAAACAAAGACAAAGTTAACAAAAAATATAAGACGTGGTTTCTAGTTTCGGTAGGCCAGCTAATAATTAAAAACCAAGTTGGGTTAACAACCACTCGATCTGGACCAATATTATTCTTATTTTCCACAGATTGAGAGAGAGAGATGCATTGAATTTTGTACAATATATATATATATATACAGGAACAGAGCTAGAAATTTTTGTTTGGAGGGCCAATTTGTGTTACTTTTTTTTTTTTGAGAAAGAATTTGTGTTACTAATTTGTTGTCTATACAAACTTTAAGACATATACACAAACACATACATCTATACACACACACACACACACACACACACAAAATTTAGTGTCTTTCATAGTGAAATCATTAAAATTAAATGTTTTATAGAGTTAAATTTGTTAGAAAATATGTGAATCATGTTAGGAACATATGTCAATATGTAATTGGGTAGATCTAGAATGTATTTAATACTTTAAGAAATAAGGTTTCAAGTTCAAGTGTTAAAACTATGCAAGTTTGTCTAAGAAACAAGTGAGTAAGTGTTGGATTTTAAATCTCAACAACTAGTATCTATCGAGGTTTAAAAAACCATTTTAGCCCGATGCTCGACAGCTGCTCGACAGATAAGGTATCTATCGAGATTTATGAAAATCAGTTTTTCAGAGCTGATTTCACTCAAATCCGTGAATAGATGTTTGATCTTTCTTTTCTCACAACCCTAAACATATATAAGGATTATTTTAAGGGCCGTCACAGATGATGCAACTCAATGCAAAAGTTTTTCACGAAGCATATTGTGAACTGGAGACATATGCTCTAGTTTATCTTCCTATTCAAGAAGTTGTTGTGCTTGTACATTGTAGGTTTTGTAACCAAAGAGGTTCGTGATCTTTATCGTGTTGATGAACTGAAGAACTTTGTAACCAACATCTTTCTCAAGTTGATGAATAAGCCGCGTACTAGGATCCACGTATCGAATTGGTTAGTCACATATTGGGAGCCGTGCATTGAAAAGAGAGTTTGTCACTACAGAACAAATCCAATTAGGTATTGGGGTAAAGGTTCAACGGTAGGTTGGTATAAGGTATTGGGATTCCTTTACTTGTAACCGCTTGTAGTGATAATAATGAATTCTCGGGAATGGTGACCTTAAAATCACCCAGTGGGGTATAGGTTGTCCCCATTCGTAAACAAATTACCGTATCAATTTATTTTCCGCTACATTTTAGTTTAGTTGGTAATTTGTTTGTGCTACCACACTAATTGCATGCAAATTGAATTAATTAATTAACTTGGCTAATTAATTGGTTAATTCATCACAAGGGGTTAATACATTCTTGGCCTATCAAAATTCATTTTTCACCATATTCTATAGTGAAATCCTAAAAATTTTCATTTACAATATAAGTTACTTGATTGTTTACCATTACGAGTAAAAAATTTTCAATTGAACTAATGAAGTGTTTAGACATGAATGATCCAAAACTTTAAGAGATACGAGAACACATTTTACAACAAAAACTGAATTTAAGAAATAATACATTCTCTATAACTATTATGACCAATTAGACAATTTTTCTTAAGAAAATTATTGGACTAACTCAAATAATTGGTTTGGGGGTAAGAGAGAGAGGGGGAAGGGGGGGGGGGGGGCATCCCTATTGATAATCAACAAATTGAAACCAAATATATACATGTCATGGCGAATCTAAGCAAATACTAAACATCTCAATGAGAAACATGGAAAAATTGGAAATCATACTCATAAGTTCAAATCATCCATCCAAAACGTATAGCATTGCCCATCTTAAAAATTTTAGTGTATGAATTTATCTCATTTTCTAAATTTATTTCTTTGCAATGAGTTTACCATTTTGTTTCTTCTAATCTTTCTTATTTTAAATTTGGAATTTTTTATTTTTTTTTTATTTGAGTAATTTTGGCATCTATGGAAGAATTAAGTGATGAGTTAGGAAATCATCCTTGTCTAAACATGGTAATGGACAAGGAAAGGGCCATAAATGAGGCATTTATTACAAGAGCCATTATGATTGAACGAAGTAGAAGGAGCAACGGCTCAGAGGTCTCCATATCTCAACATTAACCATTAAAGGCATTACCTGGATAAGGAAATAAACCACAATTAATGGCCCCCCAACAGCTAGAAAAATAGAAGCCTATATAAAGCGAATCCAACCTAAGGCAAAGGTACGGTTTTACGCACCTATCATCACAGATACTCAATTATTGCTCTCCCTCTCTCTCTCTCTCTGCATTTGACTTTGTCATTGGAGGTTCATTGGCTGGCACCACACTATTGACCTATCCGATTTACTTTCTTCTCGCCTTGTAGGCAACCCCGGAACCATCTAGACGATCACAACTACTAAAAAATTTGGCTTCATTAGTTTGGCGTTAACTGTGGGAACTTCTTTCTTTTAGATCCTAAGGTCAGAAATGTTGCCCTACCTTTGTTGTCATCCAGATGGAATCTAGTGCACAACCAGAGTCAGCCACCCTAGCATTGCAAATCCAAGCCCTTTCGGCCAATGTAGAAGAACTCACAAAGCAAAACCAAGAGATGAGACAGTGGTTGCAAGAGGAAGAAAATCGCTCGCCAAGAACAATCAAGAACAACAAGAATGAAGATAAAGCACAAGACTTGGAAGGTAGCTAGGGAAGGGACGGCTCAAGGAGAATAAAGCGATCTGACGAGGCAGGCAATGACCTCATAAGAAGCATGATGGGGGAAATGGATGAGCTCAAGAGTGCTATGAAAGGAAAAATAGTAAAGAACTTAGATGGGATGGTAAGAAGGACTGGCTCACTGTTCACACCAAAGGTCCTAGAATGCCTTTTGCCACCAAAATTCTGACTCCTGCAACTTGAGTCATATAACAGGTTGAAGGACCCGCTAGATCATATCACCACCTTCAAGATGACCTTGAGCCTACAACAAACCTTGAATGAAATAGTGTGCCGATCCTTCTCGACCACCCTCAAGGGAGCAGCTCGAGTATGGTTCAATAAGCTAGAACAATCTTCCATAAACGACTTCGACTAGCTGAGTAGCCTATTTGTGCGCCACTTCATAGGTGGGCAGTGCCAAAAAAGACCAGCGGATCACTTGTTGACGATCAAACAAGGAGAAGGGGAGTTATTAAGATCGTATGTGAAGCGGTTTAATAGAGAAGTGCTAGAAGTGGACAAGGTCAAGGACAAGGTACAATTAACGACGTTCAAAGCTAGGTTAAGGTTCGAAAAATTTGTAGTGGCACTTGCAAAGAGCCCCCTAGCGTTGATGACAAAGTTGCTAATAAAGGCTCAGAAGTACACGAATGCGGAAGATGCTCTCGCCCCGATAGAGGTAGGAGAACCTTGGACATCCAAGGCAGGTGCTTAAGATGACCCAAAAGGGCAAAAGAGGGAAAGAAAAGATTACTCGTCCAACCATGATAGGAACAAGCAAAGGGACAATAAGACTTGAAAAGTGGTAAATTTCACACCCTTGGTAATCCCTATTGCTCAAATCTTGATGCAGATTAAGGGCGACCATTAGCTTAGGTGGCTAAAGCCGTTAAGCGTTCACCCAATGCTCGAAACAAGAAAAAGTATTGCCCCTTCCACCAAGACCACAGACATTACACGAATGAGTGCAAAGATCTCAAAGAACAGATAGAAAAATTAATCCAGAAGGAAAAAATGCATAAGTTCATTAAGAGAGACATGTATGGATGGCCAAAGCAGGAGAATCGAACCAAATCGAAAGACAAGCCTAAAGACAATGATAAGCTACAAGAACGTCTGAAGAGTGCCATAAGAGAAATAAGGATGATTAATGGTGATCTAACAACAAGCTCTTTCAAGTCCCTTAAGAAGTCACAACAGAGACAGGTTAATAATATCCATAAGATGCAACTGTCGAATCATAGGAAAAAAGAGGTTACAAATATGGTCTTCTCAGAAGAGGACACCAGAAGGGTAAAACAGCCATATAACGACCCCCTAGTCATCATGCTTATGATAGAAGGGTTCAATACTAGAAGAATCTTGGTAGACAATGAAAGCTCCGCCGACCCTTTCAACAGTTCAAAGTAGACTTGAAAAGGCTTCGTCCATTCGAGTCTCCCCTCGTCAGTTTCAGCAGAGATAGGGTGTACCCAAAGGGAATAGTTACCTTAACGGTCATAGCTATCTTATATCCATAGAAGATAATGAGGCAACTCAATTTCCTGGTGGTAGATTGTCCCTTGTCTTACAACATCATCATTAAACGAACAACCCTTAACCACTGAAAAGTAGCGACCTCAACATATTGCCTAAAGGTGAAGAGCAAAGAGGTAAAGAGCCATTTTGGATGAACTTAAAGAAACTTTCGAGACACTAAGACGATACAAAATAAGATTAAATCTAGCAAAATGTGCGTTTGGAGTCTCTTTAGGAAAATTTCTCAATTTCATGGTATCACAACAAGGAATAAAGGCCAATCTTGAAAAGGTAAAAGCCATACTAGAGATGACTTCACCTAGAAACATCAAGGAGGTGCATAAACTGACGGGAAGAGTGGCAACTCTTAATCATTTCATCTCAAGGCCGAAGGACAAATGTCTCCCCTTTTTCAAGACTCTCAAACAGGCCTTCGCATGGATCGACGGTTGTGAGACAACATTCCAAGAGTTGAAACAACATTTGAGTAACTCGCTGTTATGAAGTCCATCCAAAGAAGGCGAAGACTTATTCCTATACCTGGCTGTTTCCGTCATTGCAATGAGTACAACACTAATCCGGGAAGAATCAAGAATCTAGCGCCCAATGTACTACATCAGTCAAGCCTTCCAGGGGGCGGAGGTGAAATAACCACGTATTAAGAAGATCACTTTTGCTCTAATCATCGCATCTAGAAAGCTGTGTCCTTACTTTCAGGCAAATCCAATCCTTGTCATGACTGATCAACCAATCAAGAAAGTAAGGAACAAACCAGAAGTAGCAAGTCGAATGGTGTAGTGGGTAGTCGAGTTAAGCTAGTTTGACATCGAGTACAGACCTCGAACAACCATAAAAGCCTAGGTATTAGCTGACTTCATTGCTGAATTCATCCTACCCGAAGAGAGCACAGTAAGCGAATAAGAGTTATGGATGATGCAAGCGGACAGGTCGTTAGTAAAGAAAATGGAAGGAGGTTGAGTCATCATCACTTCACTAAAAGAAGACATACTAAGATATGGGTTCCAGCTCCAATTCCTCAACACCAACAACGAATCAGAATATGAGGCTATATTGACAGGGCTCAAGATAGCCAAATCTATAGAAGCCAAAAACGTACTCTTAAAGAGTGACTCCAAATTGGTGATTAGGTAGATCAAAGGAGATTACGACGCGAAGGAACAGAGAATGTAAAAATACCTGAAGCTGATGAATCAACTAGTTAAGGAGCTAGAATAGGTAGAGTTCATGTAGGTCCCACGAAGTTTGAACTCAGAGGCGAACGAAATGGCGGGACAAGCATCATCAGAGATTAGGGAAAAACCACTAGGAATGAAACTGGAAGTACAGAAGTTCCCCAGCATTGAAGAATTCCACACATTTGCTATACAAGGTAACACGAGCTGGATGACCCCCATCACATCTTACCTCAGGGACGAACAGTTTCCATTGGATCCAAACAAAGCAAGGAATATAAAGAAGCAAGCTACCAGATTCACACTTTTGAATGACGTGCTCTACAAAAGGGGATTCTCCCTCCCTTACCTCCGGTGTGTCAAACAAGATGAAGCAAAGTATATTCTAAAAGAGGTTACCACTCAAGGGCAAGGTCTCCAGTATCAAAGATCACTAAAGCAGGTTATTTCTGGCCAATGATGCAAAAGGAAGCAAAAGACTTCGTCAAGAGGTGTGACAAATGCCAGAGGTACGAAAACGTCCAATGGATACCTGGGGAGAAGATGATGGCCATAACCTCCCTATGGCCATTTGCACAGTGGGGGATTGACATAGTGGGCCCCTTGCCCCAAGGTAAAAAACAGGTAAAATTTTTCTTATAGCAATTGATTATTTCACAAAATGGGTAGAAGTAGAAGCTCTGGCAACCATCACAGAAGCAAAAATACTAAACTTTTTTTGGAGGAACATAATTTGCAGGTTCGGTATATGAACGACGATCATATCAGACAATGGCTACCAATTCGACAACCAAGCCTTCAGATCCTTTTACTCAGGGCTTGGAATCAAAAACCAATTCTCATCACCTGGACACCTCTAAGCTAATGGACAGACGGAAGTAACTAATCAAACCTTGCTCAAATCAAAGTTCAATTGGAAGGGATAAAGGGTACATGGCCTGAAGAACTACCAAGTGTCCTCTGGGCTTATCAAACCACGACTAGAACCTTAACAGGAGAGACACCATTCAATCTTACCTATGGCACTGAAGTAGTAATTCCAGTTGAAGTAGGAGTCACTAGCATAAGAAGGGAGTTTTTTGATGAAGACATCAATGACAACTAGCTAAGGATGAACCTGGACTGCCTTGACAAAATAAGGGATGAAACGTCTAGAAGGATGGCGAGATACCAACAAAAGATAGCCAGGTACTACAACCAAAGAGTAAAACTCAGGAGATTCAGCATAGGAGACCTCGTCTTACGAAGAGTTACACCAGCAACAAAGGATCCAACCCATGGGAAGCTGTGGCCAACCCAGGAAGGCCCCTACCCATGGAATCCATGGATGGTAGAAAACTACCTCGTCCATGGAACATCGAACACCTCAAGAGGTATTATCAGTAGGGATTAAATCTTTTGTAATCATTGACAACTTTTCGTTTGTACTCTAAACAGTTCAATAAAGGAATTATTGAAGTCAAAAATTTCCACAAAAGTAGTAACAAATGACGAGGCCAGTGAAATAAATCCACCAACGGATATAAATCACATGAGGCCAGTGATATAAATCCATCAACGGATATAAATCACATGACTATTATGAGGTTATTCATGATATATGTCTTTTATTTTTCTGTTTTGTGAAATCAAGAATTTATTTTGTTTCACTTGTATTTTCCACACATGTGTTTATGTGTTTGTTGAGTGTTTCAGGAATATACAAGTTAATTTAGTCGTGCTGCTATCTACATTGGCAACTAATAGATAGTAGTTAGGTTGAATTGTTTATTGGGCTATTTTGTAACTTTGAGCATTTCTATTTTGTTATGTGTTTTGTCACGGATTGCCAAAGGGGGAGTTTGTTAGGTTCTAAGACTTTAGGATCTAAATGTATTAAAGCTTTAATGTGTAATGTTGGCAAACCATTATCAAAATTTAGAGTCTAGATTTAGGTTGCTCAAAGTGTGTTTATTTGTAAAGTTGGAATCAAGTGTACTGCAGGGCTCGATCGATCGAAAACTAGACTTAATCGATCGAAGCTCGTGCATATTATTTTTTCTATAGAACTTCCAACTCAGCCCAAGCTCATAAGAGGTGCAAGGTTTTATGTTTTGCTTCAAGTATAAAATGAAAAACCCTAACCACGTTTTTAGTGGTTGTTGATATGTTGTGTGTGTGAATCTTCTGTGAGATCTAGAGGTGTTTACCTTCATACACACTTAGGGTTATCAAGATCAAGATTGACATCAAGAACTTAATGATCACTTCGGTTGCTGTTCCAAGAGTTTAAAGAAAACACAAGTGGGAGTACTTACGGTTGTTGTGGATCAAAGAAAGAAATAGTCCATTGACTTGGAGCTGTCACGTGGTCGTGGTAGTAAATTTTCTACACGATGTAGCAATAGGATGTTAGTGGTCTAAGTCTTATTGTAAAACTTCAATTATTTCATAGTGGATCTTTTTTACCTTGAGGATAGCTAGGTTAAATCCTCACCAGGTTTTTTACCGGTTTGGTTTTCCTGGGTTATCATATTGTTGTATTATTTAGTTTTCTGCAATGTTCACATGATAAAATTTGAATGTGTTTAACCTAGATCTTATTAATGAACTTGTTAATCAACTTGACTTAATATTAGGTTAAACAACTTGTGTTTTAAGGGGTCTAAAAACGTACAATTTACTAGTGGATTATTTTGGCTTAGAGGGTTGCAAAGAGGTTTTTACGCCGAGTTTTTTGATTTTCTCTTAGATAACACACCGTGTGTTATCTTGGTTTTGATATTCTTTTCCTTGCTGCTCTTTACATTATAGCATTACATCTTTATGTTCATCCATGCAATTGTTGAATGCTTTGGTTAATTAATTGGCTAATTACGTATATTCTGCTTTAATTGTATTTAGCTTAAAATCAATTTAACCATAATTAAAATTTAGAGGTCTTAACTAGTTCTAGCATTTAGACCAGTAAACTTTCAGATAATATGTTAACTTTTGGCATAAGAAACCATTACTCCGTTATTTATATTGTTGTGGCCAATCTTTGATTATTTTTGCTTATTTCAAAATGGTATCAAAGTGTAGGCAGGGGATTAGTTTCCTTAGGAGTTATCCTTAAGCCCCATTATCATGGGCCAGCCTCAATCACCTCCTGTAACTAAAGAAGGCTGGTTGTTTAAGTTATGATGTATGTGGTGATCATCAGGCTTTACTTATTTAGTGCATGTGCTTACTTTTTTTTGTTTTTTTTTTCTACATTGCATCATTTTTTTTTTCCTTTTACATTTTTGTATTAATATCATATACGCCAATATATAAAAATATGACCCTTATATAATCTAGCAATTATAGATTTTCTATGAATTAAAGGGTTACTTTTATTGTATTGAGTTATATATAATGCTTTGTCACAAAATTTCTAAAAAGGGAGATTGCTAATATTTAGATCTTAAGTTGGCTAATTCTTACGTCAAAACATGTGTGATGAAGGTTGTAATTAATGCAAAGTTAAATGGAAAAAAGCATGGAGTCAATTTTCTATTGAAGGTCATGGGTTAAAGATAACTCGATCAAGCAAAATTGTGCCTTGCTTATGCAAAAATCCAAGTTAAGCAAATTAACTTTCATTGGCTAATCACTTGACACTCATTTGAGCGACAATATGTAAAACAATAACTGAGTTTGATGCACTAGTTTTTTAACCTAACATTTTCCTATATAAACACAACCCTTGTTGAACAATTTTCGTTGGGAGAGTTAGCTGCTTTTGTTAAGAATATAAAGTGAGAGAGAGAAAGACTGAATAGTCTGTATATTGATGTATATTTTGTGTGAATAAAATTGTACAATAGAGAGCCTTATATAGGCTAAGTATGTGTGAAGTACAAGTAATATAAATATACTACAAGTATAGTATACTAGGATAAGCCCGATGAGCTAGACTAAACTAAGCTATATACTAACATCCCCCCTCAAACTTGAGGTGGCAAGGAGGAAGCCAATTGGAGTTTGGATATCATATCTTGAAGATGACCAGGTGAGTGAGTTTTGGTGAAGATATCAACAGGTTGGTCGGCAGAGGAGATAGAGAATAAGTGGAGATTGCCTCTCTTGAGATTCTGACGAGTAATGTGGTAGTCGA
This sequence comes from Quercus suber, assembly GCF_002906115.3. Lineage (NCBI taxonomy): Eukaryota > Viridiplantae > Streptophyta > Magnoliopsida > Fagales > Fagaceae > Quercus > Quercus suber. The sequence continues at coordinate 459,130 of NW_027069781.1, read as the reverse complement.
TCTCAATGAGCTTGGTGCATTCATGGAAGACATTGTTATGAGGAATATAGATAGCACTACGATTATCACAATAAAGAGGAGTGGAAGTGGGCTGTGGAGCATCCATGTCAGCCAAGAGCCATCGAAGCCAGACAAGCTCGCAGGTGGTGTCAGCAAAAGCATGATACTCAACCTCAGTACTAGAACGAGAAACCACGTCCTGCTTCTTGCTATGCCATGAGACAAGAGAAGTACCTAACAGGAAACAAAAATCTGTGATGGAGCATCGATCAGTCAGATCGCCTGCCTAATTCGCATTTGAATAACATGGAGCTCGAGAGAAGATCGAGAGGAGTAGTGAAGATCATGGTAAAGTGTTCCCTTGACGTATCGAAGAATCCGAAGAACAACAACATAATAGACAGAACAAGGGGCGTCCATGAACTTACTAACCATACTCACAACATGTGAAATATCCAAGTGAGTAATTGTGAGATAGATTAGACTACTAACCAGCTGACGATAACGAGTAGCATCTGATATTGGTTCACCATCCAAGGGTGTAAGCTTGGCATTGTATTCCAAGGGAGTGGAAACAGTTTTGTTGTCTATGATATCATCCTTGGAGAGAACGTCAGAAGCATATTTAGCTTGGGAAAGATAGTATCCATCAGAGGATGAGGTAACCTCAAGCCCAAGAAAATAGTTGAGAGTGCTCAAATCTTTCATCTCAAAATGTTGACTAAGGAAGTGCTGAAGAGAGTGGATATTTGCAAAATCATCTCTAGTAATAATCATCTCATCAACATAAAGAAGAATAAGAGTGATACCAGTAGAGGATTTTCAAATGAAAAGAGTAGTGTCATGAGGACTCGAAGTGAAACCTTGCTGAGCAACAATTGAGGTAAACTTTTCAAACCAAACCCGAAGAGCCTACTTGAGGCCATAAAGAGCACGATGAAGGTGACAAACTTGACGGCCTGAGTAAGTATAGCCACGGGGTGGTTGCATGTACACTTCTTCTTGGAGGTCTCCATTGAGAAAAGCATTCTTTTTATCCATCTGATAAAAAGGCCAACGGTGAATGGCAACCACAACAATGAGACATCTAACAAATGTAATGCAAGTAACGGGAGCAAAAGTTTCCTCATAGTCAATGCCATATTCCTGAGTAAAGCCTTTGGCAACAAGGTGAGCCTTGTATCGTTCAAAAGATCTATCAGCCTTGGTCTTGATCTCGTAAACCCATATACAATCTACTACGGACTAACTAAAGCAAGAGCAAAAGAGTAATGATAATTAGTGAGATAAGGAGGAGGAATGCTTACTCAAGTAAAGCAACGAAGGTCAGGACTAACAAGAGGCTCAAGGGACGGTGGTGCCATAGGATCCAAGATAGGCAGATCATGTGCTGGGGAAAAAACCAGAGATGAATTGTTTGGAGAGGTAGTCGATGTTGAAGAATCCTCTACAAATTCAAGATACAAAGGGAGGAAAAAATTAGTAAAAATGGGAGACTATGAGAAAAAGGACACAGGAAACTACTGAAGACTCATGAAAGGACGATATTCGCAAAACTCGACATGATGAGAGACACAAAGGCGATGAGTGATGGGGTCATAACAGCTAAAACCCTTTTGGGATACACCATAGCCAAGGAAGCAACAAAGAAGAGTACGGGGCTGGAGCTTTGTTCATTCATGAGGAGGAAGAGAGACAAAACAAGCACAACCAAAAACACGAAGAGATAAGTAGTTAGGGGTTTGACCATAAAAGAGCTTAAAGGGTGATTTGTTGTGTGTGGTCGGTGAAGGAACACGATTAATGGTGTAAAAAACAATGAGTGCTGCCTCACCCCAAAAGCGCTCAGGAATAGAGGCAGAAATGAGAAGGATACGGGTAACATCAAGAATATGATGGTGTTTTCGTTCCACACGACCATTTTGTTGACAAGTGTAAGGACAAGACCAATGAGGGAGAGTACCTTTGCTCTCTAAAAAGGACAAGAAAGATTTATCATTATATTCTTGAGCATTATTTGACCGAAAGATCTTAACGGTGTGATTGAATTGTGTTTCAATCATTTTATGAAATGCTTGGTAAATGGACACAAGTTCAGACCCATGGTGAAGCAGATAAATCCAAGTATATCGAGAAAAATCATCCACAAATATGACAAATTATTGAGATCCCCTCTCAGTGGGAACCGATGCCAGATCCCAAATATCAGAATGTATAAGATCAAAAGGTGCAGAAGAAAAATAGTCACTATTATTAAAGGGCAATTTTGTTTGTCTTCCAAAATGGCAGGAAGTACAATCAAATTTTGGATATTGAATTGAACCTAAATGACCTTGAGAAGCTAACAACTGAAGATGAGATAAAGATGTATGATCAAGACAAGCATGCCACAAATCAAGCGAGAGGGTGGTAGTAGTAGCAGCAACAGAAACAACTTGTAAAGGAATTTTCAAGTCATGAACCTCAAACATACGTCTAACCTTATGGCCTGTTCCAAGCACTTGACCCATCCGGGAATCCTGCACATCCACACCATGATTAGTAAATAGAATATCTACTCCTAAATTATAGAATTGACCAACAGAAAGCAAATTGAGGGACAATTTTGGAATTTGAAAATTGTCACTAAGGGATAAACTAGGAGTAGAGATAAGATGTGCTAAGGGTGCCTTATCAAAGAATTATGATTCATTAGGAGTCATATGGTTACAACATGTAGTATCAAAAAACCAAGAATGGTGACCTGAAGTGATAGAAATGGCAGTGGAAGTTCGGGATTAAACCTGTTGAACTACTACCTTGATATCAGCTGTAGTAAGTGAGGAAGCCAAAGATGGACCTACAGGAACCGATAGATCTAAGGGATGTATAGTAGTTGCTCGAGGAGAAGGAGCTTTATTATACTCTGACATGAATTTCTGCAGTTTACGACAAACAGAGATATCATGGCCTTTGGCACGGCAAAACTCGCAGCGAGTACCTTTCGAAGACTGGGAGGAAGGACGCCCAGAGGTTAATCATGGAGGGGCAGTGATTGCACCAATGATTCTTCTCAAAGATGAGCTCCTTTATTACAGCATCAAGAGAAGGAGTAGGAGACCGGCTAAGCAGAGAAGCCCTAATAGGCTTAAAATCCTCACGTAAACCCATCATAAAATGCATAAATCGATGACAGTCCCAATATTTGGCAAAGAGCTCAATGTCCTCAGGACTTTGTAATGGAGGATCTATGGCAGAAAGTTGTTCCCACATAGAAAAAGTCTGAAAATAATAATCAGAAATAGATTGACATGTCTCTTGGTGCATTTGATAAAGCTTTGATTCAATGTGAAACTCTAGGCTTGAATCATTAGTGCAATTGTAGCGATTGGACAGAAATATCCAAGCAGCCGCAGCAATACCAAGACAAGGAAGAAGACTATGAATGGAAGGTACAAAGGTATTGATAAACCAAGACAAGATCTTACTCTGAATACTTTCTCATTCCTCTAGGCATGCTTCATAATCATCCTCTGCAACAGTAGTCTTGGAAACATCAGCATCAGTTGTAGCTTTGGACTTAGGTATTAGCACTAGCTTGGGAATCGAACCAGTTACATAATGCCATAGTTTGTGACCCTTGAGAAAGACAGTCATATTTTGAAACCATGCATGATAAGTAGTAGGACCATCTAGGATAATAGTGATAGGATGTACAATGTCTCATTTGTTTTCTTGAGCCATAATGAAGCAAATGACCAAAAAGAGGGATTTAGGGACCTCAAATGAAGAAATAGAACCCAAAAACGGAATCTACACAAAAAACTGAGCAAGATAGGCCCTATTGAAAAATTTTAACTTTGGTCAAAAAGTCAAAGAAAAAATCAACAATCAACAGTGCTGATCAACAGTCAGAAGTCAACGATCAACGGTCAGAAGGCAACTGCTGATGTAGGCAAACGACGCAATACAGTAACGTGGCAGGATGACGTTACCCTAGGGCTGACTTGGCTTCACATGGACTAAATCAGGCGTGTGGCATAATGTGAAGCACGTGGTAGCGCAATACTGGTGCGTGAGAGGTTTTGGCAGCGTGTGGTAGCATGTGAGGTGCGTGTTTGAATCGCAGAAACTTTTGGCAGCACATGTAGGTGCGTAACAACTCAGACTAAGATGTTTTCGGCTGGGTTTTGCTCAAGATAGTTTGATCTATCAATTCGCGGCCTTGGTTCAACGATTTGATAAGAGAACAGATTGGATCCGAGGATTGCAGTGGCTTGACGGCGGTGACTCACTTCTAACAGTTGTTACTGGATGAAGGTGAGGGCAGCGGAAAAATATTGGAGATGACCACAGATACCAAAAAATCAGAGTAGTGGCTTTAATACTATGTTAAAAATATAAAGTGAGAGAGAGAAAGACTAAACAGTTTGTATATTGATGTATATTCTGTGCGAATAACACTGTACAATAGAGAGCCTTATATAGGCTAAGTATGTGTGAAGTACAAGTAATATAAGTATATTGGGCTAAGCCCAATAGGCTAGACTAAACTAAGCTATATACTAACAGCTCTAAGTGTATTGAGAGAGCTTTAATTCCTTGAGCCTAAAAATTAAAAAAAATAAAAAATAAAACCTCTCCTCTGCTCAGAATAATTCAGGTTATATTGATTGGTTGCCGTTAGAATAAACTATCAAATCAAGTAGGCTTGAATTAAAGCAATGCAAATTAAAGTGATGCATATCTTGAATTTTGTTTCTAATTTAAAGTCATCTAGAAACTCATATTGACCGTTTATTACTCACATTATAGATAGCTTTTTAGTTACACTAGGTGACTTCAGGACTTTATATAGGAATTCTTGGACATTATCATGTTAATCTTCTAAAACGCCTTGAAGAACCTAGCAATTAATATCCCAGCTTTAATTTTGTCCAAGTCAAGCCAAAATGTCATAAAGTTGCGGCTAAAACTTTCACCTTCTAATTAGCTTAATTATTAAAGTCTTTTATAACCAAATAAAGGATTTGATAAAGTCTCAATCATAATAGAGTAGTCATCATAGGTTGGAATTATATCATATTTAAACAAATAAATAAATCTCTACCAGCCCCAACTCTTTAGAATTTTTTTTTTCTTTTTTTTTTTGAGAATCAAAACTGTGAAACTTCATTAAGGTAGGCTCTCAAGATCAGCCAAAAATACAGATTCAAGGTCTGGTGGTACTTCTTCCACCCAGACGAACATACTAGGAGGTATAATTGCTCTTTTTGCTAATGGATGTGCTAACTGGTTACAATGTCTCCTGACAAAAGATATATTTGCTTTTGAGAAGTGAGACAACAAAAAAAGAATATCAGTTGCAATGTTTCTGTAGTGGGTCAACTTGCTGCCTCCATTCATCATGTTCTTTATAAGGAGCTCAGAGTCACCTTCAAGTACTATATCGTCAAAGCCAAGTTCCAAAGAAAATTCTAAAGCTCTTCTAGCCGCCAGCGCTTCCACCTCGATGAATGATGTTGGTAGAGGTATTTGTTGAGTCAAAGACACCATAATCAGCCCAGCATCATTTCGGATTACCACACCAATCCCAGCACTATCTTTGTCTGCAAATACTGCACTGTCAAAGTTTATCTTGAACCCGTTAGCAACAGGTGCTGTCCAATGAGATGTTGCTCGTCCATGGGGGTGCGAAGTTTGCTCGTTGGTAGTTTCAAACCCCGTCAATCGTTCTTGGGCAAACTCCAAAACTTTGTCAAGTGGTAAGGCAGATTTGCCGAGTCATAGATTGTTGCGCCTATTCCAACGTGTCCAAATAACTACTACAAACAGCTTTGACTCTTTGTTTCCAGCAAAAATGAAATCAAACACGTCAATAAAAGAGGAGCACGCATGGAGCATGCCATGGTTCCACTCTGGCTGTGTGCACCATAAAGGCTTCAGGTCTGGAAAGTGCAGCAAGGCATGCACAACATCTTCTTGGTGCATTTTACACCTATCACAGGTGGCTGTGGTGATGATTTTATGGCGGACCAGGTTAATTTTAGTGGGTAGAGAGTCTTTGCAAGCTCTCCAAGCCAGATGCTTCACTTTGTTCGGAACATTGAGACCCCAAATCTTCTTCCACAATGGCTTCAAGGCTTCATTCTCAGATGGACCAGGTTGCTTACCAAGATACTCTTCATGCAAAAATTTGTACCCGGATTTAACAGTGTAGATACCATCGAGGTTAAAGGGCCAAATCAAAACATCCTCTTGAATCGGTCTACAGAGGGGGATATTTTTTATGATACTCACTTCAAAAGGATAGAAGCTTTTTTCTAAAACATCTTCCCTCCATACTTTCTGCTCTTGGTCTATTAGATCACTGACAAAGGTAATGGTGCTGTCCTCAATCTGTGGTGACAAAAGCTTCGGGTTAGCTTTGATTGGCAGCCAGTTATCTCCCCAGATGTGAACTGAGTTCCCCGAACCAATTCTCCACCTACTCCCCCGTTTAATTACATCTCTTCCCCGCATAATACTCCGCCATGCGTAAGAAGCATTTGCAGGTATTTTGGCCTCCATCACCGATGTACTGGGAAAGAATTTGGCTTTAAAAACACGGTAGAATAAGGATTTTGTGTCATGAAGCAACCTCCATGTGTGTTTTGCCAAAAGTGCATCATTAAAAATGGAGAGATTTTTAAAACCAGTACCACCTTGAGATTTAGGCTTACACAAGTCTTGCCACTTAACCCAATGAACCTTCCTATTATCACCCCTTTAACCCCAAAAAAATTTGCATATCATCATTTCAATGTTATGGCAAAGTGTTGAAGGGAGCTTAAAGCAAGCCATGGTATAGGTAGGGAGGGCTTGTGCAACGGCCTTAACGAGGATCTCCCTACCTGCTTGGTTGAGGAGTTTTGCTTCCTAACCTTGAATCTTTTTCCACACCCTTTGTTTGATGTATGTGAAGCTTTCCTTTTTATTACGTCCAACAAGAGAAGGGAGACTTAGGTATTTCTCATACTATTGGACCACCGGAACCCTAAGCATCTCCTTTATAGCCAATTGGGTTTCTTCGGAAGTTGATTTACTAAAGAAAATGGTGGTCTTTGCTCTATTAATTTGCTGCCCTGTTGCCCTCTCATATTTAGCCAAAATATTGAGCAAGCTTTGGCATTCCTCTATCTTGGCCCTGCAAAAGACAAGGCTATCATCTACAAAAAGGAGGTGCATTAGTTTAGGCCCATTACGACAAAGTAAGACCCCTCGAATATCTCCATTATTGGCTTCACTTCTAATTAACCCATGTAAACCCTTAGTACACATGAGGAAAAGGTAAGGAGATAGTGGATCGCCTTGCCTTTAACCTCTAGATGGAGTGATGTGACCATGGGGCTCCCCATTAATCAATACCAAATATGAGGTTGTGGTGATGAATGCCATCATGAGTTTCACCCACCTATCATGGAAACCCAACTGCACCAAAACTTTCTCCATATATGCCCACTCCACCCTATCGTAAGCCTTGCTCATGTCGAGCTTCAAAGCCATAAAGCCCGACTTACCCTTAGTATGGTTCCTCATGTAATGCAGAGTTTCAAAGGCCACCAAAATATTATCTGATATCAGCCGTTCAGACATAAAATCACTTTGGTGCTCTGAGATAAGCTGAGGCAAAACATCTTGCAAACGGTTTGTTAGAAATTTAGCAAAAATTCTATATAACACATTACTCAAACTTATGGGTCTAAATTCTGACACATATTTCAGGTCCTTCACTTTTGGGATCAAAGTAATAAAAGAATGGCAGAGTGCAGGAGGTAAAACACCCAAATTTAAAAAATGTAAGATAGAATGTGACACATCAGAACCAAGCAAAGACCAGTAACTTTGATAAAATAGAGGGGGCATACCATCCGGGCTGGGTGCTTTTAAAGGGGCGATTTGTTTAAAGGCAACTTCCACTTCTTCAATTGTGAAATCAGCCACAAGCTTTTCATTCATTTCATTTGTCACCACTTGAGGAATTAAGTCTACCACCTCCTCAAAATTGCTAGGATTAGCCGAAGTGAAGAGGTTTTGGTAGAAGTCCACAATAGTGTCATTTACTTGAGCTTGCTGAGTGCACCATCTGCCTGTAGCATCATATAATTGTGTAATATAATTTCTTCGTCTTCTTTGAGATGCTTTGCTATGGAAAAATCTAGTATTATGGTCTCCATCCTTGAGCCACATAACCTCAGATCTCTGTCTCCACATTTTGGCTTCTTTATCGAGTAGTACATTCACCTCACCTTTCAACCATTTCATGCGTCTAGTGTCTCCAATCCAAACAACCCTCTATTCTGCCTCCTTCAATTGTTTTTTTTTTCCTGCTCTAATTCTTTTCGGACACAACCAAAACTCTTCCTACTCCAACGGGTTAGCTTCTGTCCACATCTATCAATCTTTTTTAACACCCTTGTATCCCATGGTTCAAAAGAATTCTCACTCCAAACAGCCTCAATTGTCTCATTACAACCTTTATCGCTCATCCACATGTGTTCGAAATGAAAAGGTTTTTGGAAGCTAGAATCCATACCTTCAGGTGAGATACACAGAGCCTTATGATCAGAAGCGATTCCGTCTAACTGCAACACTTTCATACCTGGGAACATTGAGAACCATTCATTGGTGGCCATGGCACGGTCAAGCCTCTCCCAAACTATGAACTCAGCAAAGTGTTTGTGCCATGTAAAGGGAAAGCCCACTAAACCTAAGTTCATGAAACTACATTCATCAAGAGCATCCCAAAACAATTGCATTTGATGGAGAGGTCTTGGCCGACCTCCCTTTTTTTTAGATTGTTTCGTAATCTCATTAAAGTCTTCAGCGCACAATCATGAGGTTGACCCCCTAGTTTTCAAATTTCTCAATTTTGTCCAAGCCTCATGTCTCTTAGAAGTATCAGGTTCCCCGTAGAATCTGGTAAATCGCCACTCCATCTCAGTGTTTTTATTGATTGTGGTGTCAATGTGGTTCTTGGAGTAAGTTTCAATCTCCAAGGGAAAACCTTCTTTCCAAAAAATTGCCAAACCACCCCCTTTATTAATCTAGGGAACTTCAAATAAATTTTTGAATTGAATCCTTCATTGAACTTGTTCTAGCCTAGCTTTGTCTGTCCATGTTTCGGCTAAAAACATGACAGAGGGATCTTTTGCCCACACCCAACCTGCAAGTTGGTTTTCTGTATGTAGGTTCCCAAGCCCACGATAGTTCCAAACTAAGAGACTCATTGCTTCTAGCAGGGCTGGACCTCAGCCTCTACCAATATCTGTATTTGTTCTTCATTAACCTGTGAAACCACGGATCTCCTTTTTGGTAACTCAGATTGGTGTATGTCATCAGGTAAAGCCCTTTTTGTGCCACATGTCGTAACCTGGCACATTTTCTATTCCACCTCAGCCCTGAGAATAAGTTTCCAAGTTGGTCTACCTTTAGCATTTGATGAGGGTGGGATCAGGTTGGGAATAACTGCTGAAGGTGGGGTCGGGTTAGAAATAGCTGGTGTGGTTAGAGTGTTTAAGATGGAAAGGATAGAGGTATGATGTGGAATATGAGGTTTAGAAATATATGGTGATGGTGGGGTCGGGTTTGGAACATTTGTTGTGGTCAAAGTGTTTGGTTTGGTCTGGTTAGAGGTATGAAGTGGGTTATAAGGTGTGGACATATTTGTGGTACGTGTAGCAGTTAATAAGGTCTTGGGATTATTTGTATCAATTTTGGTGTCATTTTTTGATGAGGGTAAATCAAATTTCCTGAGTTCACGATCTATTTCCTCAATGTTTTTTTCAAAAGAATCTTTAGGTATTAATGAGGGCACTAAACACAGGTTTAAATGCGGATGGTCAATGTTGAGTTGTTTTGGAAGGAAAGTATCATCAATGTTTGTAACGGATGGAGGGTTACCGTGATTGTCGCTTACCATATTGGGCTTGACCATGTTAGGCGATTCTCTGGCCGTTGCCGTCGATGTCTCATCGGTCTTCCTCTGTTCTGGTATAGTGGCTTTCTTCTTAGCATAGAACCCCGGGACAAACACCACCGTTTTGTGATTCCCAATCATTGGCGTAGCCCTTATCCATGGTCCAAACTCCTTGTCTAATTCTTTAGCATGCCTTCACTGTCAATCCATCGCTCACAATCTCTATCACTATGTGTGAGGCAACCACACCAATAACAAATGTTAGGGAGTCGTTCGTACCTAAAAGAGACCCACAACTCTTTATCGTCATCCAGAGTAATGACCCTTCCCCAGCACAAAGGTTGTGATATATCTACCAAAACTCTGACCCACATAAAACCCCCACACTCCTTTGTTTTCAATTTTGGTTGATTCTGCACTACACCCATTGTCTTGCATAAACCTTCGGCCACTGTTTGATTCATGAACTTCATTGGTATTCCATGCACTTGAACCCAAAACAGAGTGAGATTGAAGTCCATCTGTTGCACGCTGCTTACTCCATTGTATCTGCATAGCACCATAAGGTGCTTGTCAAAACTCCATGGTTCGTTTGCAAGTATATTGTCCACTTCGGTTTTATTGTCAAAAGTAAATAGAACCACATGATTCCCAAGGTGCTTAATTTTAAAACCATTTTTGGATCACCACAAGGGAGTAAAGGTGGCTGCAATGGCGTCAATGTTCAAAGCTCGCTTTATGAGGAACTTTGCAGCAATGATGAAAATAGAGGTGGCCATGTCATTGTGTAATCTGAACTTGGGGCCCTCCCTGTGTGAGATGGTCAAGCCATTCCATTGTTTTGTGAGATCTTCCATTAAAGGCAAAAGAGCATTTCCCAAAGCCCCAGAGAAAAAAACCTACTAGCCTTAGAGTAACCCTGTTATGCTAAGGAAACCTAAAATCTCCTCGTGAAAGGGACTGCTATTCTACTATCTAGAGAGACCTGGAGAACCCAACCTTCCTACGGCAGAGAAACCTTTTCTAAACAAACAAACAAAATATATATATATATATATATTTTGGAAAAATATTTTGTTTGTTTGTTTAGACTCCTGTAAACTTAAATTGTTTAATCTAATTAATTAACCAAGTTTTTACTTAACTTTATTATGCAGATCTAGGTTAAACAATAATAATCATATCACTTAAAGCATAATAGTAAATAAGACAAGCGATATGATGACCCAGGAATACCAATGAAACTATCTAGTTTCTAGGTAAAAAACCTGGGGAGGATTTAGCCTAAACAATCCACAAGGAAAAAAAATTCACTAAATAGAATGGAAGTGTTTACAATAGATTTTCCCCTACATCTAATGCTACCTCTTGTAGTACTTATTCACATGACCCCACGCAACTCCCACAGACTCTTCCATCTGAATTTGTTGCACACAAACACTCCAGTTTGTAACTTTGAGATCCCACTCAAATTTTTAGATCATCAACTCCAATTGATCTTATATGCAACAACTTATCTCCACCGATGCTTGTGTTTGGATTTTTTTTCCAGTAGATGCTTGTTGAGTTAGAAGGTTATAAAACCTCACAAATCTCATAAGAGTAACTCACAAGACTTCATAAGGCTTCTGAAATGTGAATTAGGGTTTTCCTTTTATGCCTTGCGGTGTTGGACTCAAACCCTAAACGTTTCGTGGGCTTCCAGGCCTGATTTAAAATCTGCAGAAATCGTAGTTCGATTGGTCAAAGGTCTCTCTCGATCAATCGAGCCTTGCAGTTTCTGAATTCTTCTTTCTGTAGCTTAACTGTTCTTGAATCTTGACTTGAATCAACTTGAGCAATGTCTAACACTATTCTAAGACATAAATATCTTATACTAGACATGTTTTTGTACTCAATTTGCCAACATATATAAAATTGGAAATTGAACATTTAATCTTAAATATTTGAAACCTAACATATTTTAAAATTTTAAATGAAATAAGGAAAAAGTTTGATTACAAACTTTGTTATAGTCAATGACTATAATTCCCATCAAAGAAATTAACATGTCTATATATTTTAATAATTTAACCATTTGATTGTATGTTCTTTATGTCATTAATAAGCATATCAAATTTTGTGTCAATCGGATATTATTTACTATTCGAACCGTAAACTTGTTTTTTATGCATAATTTTAAACTACATAAATTTGAAATGTAAACATTTTATTGATGTCATAGCTATTAATCTTTGATCTTCTTCAAATTTTGCAAGCATGGAGCATAAAAGAAGAAAATGTAATCCAATGGTGGATTTGTTAAAATTCACATCCAATAAAATTATAGAGTTGAATTATAGTCATTAACTACAACAAAGTTTGTACCCAAACTTTGTCCACGAAGTAAAAAAAACAAAAATGCTTATTTTAGCTTCAGTTGATTAAAGAGTGATTGTTTGAACCACGTAGGGACCGAGTGACTGGATGCGATCGATCACAATCAATTACCATTTTTCTTCATCAAATCTTTCAACCATAATTTTAATTTTTAATAGAGATGCAGTGTATGTTTTAGAAAACTGGTCATACATCAACTTACATTGCTATCACCAGCACATTTGAAAAGAAGCATAAAATTCATTAAAATCTGACTTGTGGGGTTTGATACACCCACACCCTCCCCTCTTTTCTTCATATACTTTTCTTTCTTATTTCCACTAGTCTAAATCATCTGGGGCCAATAACATCAGCAATTTAATTATTGTTGCTTGATGTTATCAGAAGTCAACATGCATGAACACATGGTTGTTTTACATTGCCAAAAAGATTTCCCTAGTTGCAGAGTCATGTGCTTCAGCATCAATAGTCCAAGGACAACTCAAATATCATGCATGTAATATTGACAAAAACTAAAGGAAGACGCGAAACCCACAAAGGACATGAAATTGTACACATGATGTGATGAAAGAGAGCAATAATTTTATTTTTTCTTTTTGAGGAAAAAAAAAGAAAAAGAAATTTTGAATTAGTGTCCAAATGTAATCATTGTACAAGACATGATATTTATAGGAACAATTCTAGCCTTATCCTTTTCTAACTGAGGTAGGATTGTTTTATTGAATAAAGTGTAAAATACACCTAAAATTGGGGTCATTTTGATTTTTTTCTTTCAGATTCAAAATTTTTTATCAGCTCCCTTAACGCTGAGATTTGTTTTAATTGACAGCCTTCCATATATGGTCGTATTGATTTGTTCAAGTGAAACCTATGCCTACCATATGTGCTAATTGATCCAATTAAAACATGGCAAGTGAATTTGACTATTCCATGTAATTAATAAACATAAAAACTTTGAAAGAAATCCTTAAATCTAATGAAATAAATTAAAAATATATTTCTTTTTATCATTTTCTCATATTAACATGATGAACAAACTCTTATTATTCTTCCCCAATATTATCTAACATGATAAACAAACTCTTATTGTTCTTCACCAATATTATCTCCCAAACAGTTTCAGAACTGGAACCTAAAAATAGGATATTTAATATATATATATATATATAACATATATATATGAGATTTAAATAGGAATTTAAATCTCATATTAAGAAAATCAAGAATTAGACAAAAGCAAAACAACAGGAACAACAAAACCCTTAACTTTTTCTCTTCTTTACGTCAAGATCTAGGTTTGGGTTGACTAAAAAAAATGGGTTTGGATACAAATGTCTACTCTCCCCACGTCACAAAACAAAATATATATGTTAGGGAACTTTTAGACCCCAATTAATTTTACTGTGGAAATAATGAACTTGTTAAACTAATCAGTTATAAATCTAATTCATTATCATGTTAATTATCACAGAGAAACATATACCATTGGAAACAACATATAGTTATACATTCAAAAATCAATGGAACAACTATCCCACAGTAAAAACCACTATGATGACTTAACTTTCTCCCAAAGGCAAAACAAATCCACTAATAGAAGTGAAGTTTTAGGAATAGAATAATCATATTCTAGCTTGCTACAACCTATAGTATTTATTGAGGTTACCTAACACAACTTCAAATACATAAACTCTTCTATAGTCGACTCTGTTAAACATGAACCAACAGCTCACAACTTCAAATACCCAAATGAAGATTTGTTCTCCATAGAAAACCCTAAGATGGTTTTATGACTTCAAACTAGATTTGCACTATAGCAACAACAACACTATGGAAGATGGTTTTTATTATGCTTATGAACTTACGGGATGAATAGGTGGAGGCTATGATTTGCACTATAGCAAAACTAAGAGTTTCTACATTTGCAACCTATGTAAAATTTGTACTTAATGGGTTCTTATATAGAAACTCCAATTAGAGTTACATAAACCCACGTGTATAATGTAGACACCGTATTTTGTCCACTTTCGATTTGCGTGCCGAATCTCGAAAATTCCAAAAATATTATCTTTTCTCCATGGTGCCACGGAAACATCTAAATTGACATGGCACAACCCGTTCAGGCATCGAAGCACTCAAAGAGCAATTTCAGGTCAAATTGACCAAAATACCCCTAGTCAACCCTAGGTTGAATGAAAGTTAAAGTCGGTCAAAATCATTTCAAAACAATATTTTCAAGTTTCTATGTCAAACTCAAACCACTCGGTGATTTTTGTCAACTTTGACCAAGTTTGACCTAACATTGACTTTTAGGGGCACTGTATACCCTAATTTTGATTCGACCGTCAAAACAAGTTGGAACTAATGCCATTGTGAAGATTATAAAATTCTCTTTCCAACGACTATTCATGGGTTGAAATCGAAGTTACAACAGTTGAGATATCCAAAAAACTATGAAAAGCGCATTAGCATGCTTCCCAAGGCCATAACTTTTTATCCGATTGTTGGATTTTTTAGTTTCTTTAGTGTTATGGAAACTAGACATCCAAAGCTTTCTAGAGACACCGATTCAACTCAATTTGAGTCTGGAAAGACCTTTAAATATGCGTCTGAAGTAGAACAAAAAAAAAAAAAAAAAGCTAGAACTATTGATATCAGCAGGGGGTGGCCGACAGCCATACAAGGTGCACCGAAAGCCGAAAGGTTAGTTTTCCACTATAAAAGCTTCCAGGCCCCTCATTTTTCCAAAAAAAAAAGAAAAAGATTTTGTCAGATTCTCTCTCTCCCCTCTCTAATTTCTCTCTTAAACACATCCAAACACCACCAAATACCCTTCTTCCCTTTTCACCATAATTACAAGGTAGTGTTCTTGCACCCAATCTTCCTCTCCTTGTTCCATACCTTGGATTTGAAGTTTAGGGGTGTGGATGTAGCTTTTTAGCTACAATCCACACCCTTTTCTTTTTATATTTTTTTCTAACTTTTTCTTGTTCAATAATATGTTTTATTGCTTTCCCTAGCATGTTCTTGCATCTTAGCAAGTCTTTCTAGCATGTTTCCTTGCTCAAGCCATGATTTATCGCTTTGATGTTGTTTTTGTAGCCTTCTTAGGCTAGGATATGTCTAAATTTAATGTTTGTGCTTAGATCTACATGCCTATGTATTCTTTGCCATACCTATGCATTCTTTGTCGTGTTTATGCTTAGATCTACATGCCTATGTGCTCTATGCCGTGCTTGAGTGCTTAGATCTATATGTTGGTTGCTATGCCATGTGCTTCTAAAGCCTTTCTCTCCCTTTGTATCTCTCTTTCTTGTGTTTTGGCCCATTTGATAGGATGTAGATCTAGATCCTGTTGTCTTGGCCTACATCCATACACCTAGGCCTATATCAAAGGGTTTGGATCATCTCCTTGTGCATGTCTCTGATTGCTTGCTTGCTTCTATGCTTCATGACTATGCTTGCCTTTCTAGATCTAGGCTTTGCCATGCTTTGTGTCCCTTGTGGGCTTACTGTGTGGTTGCATCCATCCCTCCTAAGGATTGATTACGTGTAGCCACTTGTGAGATACACCTTCATGGTGTTGGTGTGCTTTATACACACCTTTCTTTGCTCCGTGTGATGTTGATATGCTTGCCTTCTTGCTTTGTGCCACCCAGTTTGGCTTTTTTTTTTTTTTGCTTCCTTGCATCTTTTGTACGCTTGCCTTTATGGTCATGCATAAGTCTGTGTGTCGTCCATACTCCAATCCAATTGAACTATGGACACTTGATCCAAACCTACATTTTCCTCCTAGGACACCCTCTTTTGCTTGATAAAATGCTTGTTTGCCCTTTTATATGTTTGGCATGTTTTGTTTGCCCCATTTGGCTCCCTTAGTTAGTATGTTCTTAGAATGCTCTCCTATCTCCTTTGTTTATTTCTTTGCTTGTTTGCTAGTTTGTTTCCTTGTTTGTTGCATGTACACGTATGGAGCAAGGATGCTTGGAGAGAGAGCACGACCTCCTAGGTGCGAGCAAAAAGGGAAGGATGCAAGCAAGAAGACACAAGCCCACAAATGGGCAATATTCAGTAGATTAGGGGGCCTAGCCCTTCTAGAGTGGTTTTCTCTTTCTCTCTCTCTACCTCTTCTCTAGAGCATGTATTAGGGTCCCCTTCCATGTACCCCCTTTTATTTTCCTGCTCTTTGCTTGGGTTGCATTCCCTAGATATGGTAATGTCGGTGTTTACATTTCTTGTACCTTGTTGGCCATGCCCTTGGAACATTGGCAATGTCTATTTTACTTTCTTGCTTTGTGTGATAGTATTGTGCATTATGTACGTATATGTGAGTGTGTGTGTGTGTGTGTGTGTGTGTGTGTGTGTGATCGTGCAATTTGTATGATGGATTATCATGGTTATGCGAGTGACCCTCGCTGATCATGAGTGCTCTTGACCTTGTAGTGTGGGTATGCGCTCAAGGCGATTGCTATAGATGCATATTCATGCTATATTGTGTGCACGATCATCGCAGTATGATAGTCTTGATCCATGTCACCAAGTGACATTGGTTTCCTCGTGTATGCGACACACATCAACATGCATAATGCTTTGAAGGGCTTCGGCTCGTCATAATACAAGCATGTCGATACACACCGTATACACAAATGTGAAACCCTGCCGATGCGCCATAGCTCACCAATCGGAAAACTCTACCGGATTTTCATCGTAAAAATAGGGCACCCCATTGCCATATTCTCACGTCGAAAGCTTGGTGAGAATAGCATTTATGTGTTATGACACATCTAAGGCAAAGCGCTTCCGGATTTTCACCGTGGAAATTTGGCAACGATTCCAAACACACTTGGAAAACATCAATCAAGACCACACCCATTTCGAAACCAAACCTTAAAGCCCAATACATTTAAAGCCTCAAAAATTAATGCCAATAACTCGTTTTCAACTACCAATGACCTTAAATTATGATTTTACCAAAACAAAGGACTGTCTATGAACAGGCATTGTTTGGTGCGTAACACCTTCTCCACATGTAACCAGACTTCCCAACTCAAGAGTCAAGATTTTTTGTCCATCCATATTAGATTAGGAAAAATGCCCTTTTTCTAAACTTAGGATTAGTAATAAAATCAAATAGAGTTAGGTAACCAATCACACCTTAGAAAAACCTATTGAATAGTGGCAACTTCACTTACCCTTGGTAATTCCTTAAAATCGACTCAAATTCTAGTCACACACCCGAGCTACAACACACCTCCAAACCATCATCTCTCACACCGAGATAGAGAGGCATGCAAGCATCGCCGCGATAGGTGGTCAAGCAACCGCGAGGCGTCGACATACAGTAGACTTAATAAAAATATGTCAGGTCAAAATTTGATTATTTGATTCTGGATCAATCAAGAAGTTGGGATTCAATCTCAAGCAACTAGGCTTGTTACAAGTAGGAGTTGAGATTTCAAAAACTTACTTTCTTCAACAATTCTTAGGTCTTCATCTTGGACTCACAAAGTCACGTAAAAAACATTACAAATTTGAACTCTTTTTTTATCATAGGTTGCCTACATCCAATTTATTTTACCTAACAATATATATGTTCATTGTTGCTTAAAAGACAGGTTTGATTTAAACTGGTTTGAATTTTACTTTCCTCTTTCGCCTTCTCTCAAGCGATCATTGATCTCTGCATTTACCTTGTTGGCGGTGACATTGGTGCAAATGGTGTGGGTTGTTGATGGATCAAGTTGTAGTGATTCTTAGACATAGATGGAATGGTTCTTTTAGCTACTGTGGTTCTTGATATGCAGTTGTTGATGAATGGTTTGTTGGTGATTTGAGGTTTTTGAGTTTTTTTATTGTGGTAGAATGGTTTTTTCTGTTGGGTTATAGATTGACCCCAATTAATTAATTCAATTACCCAAGTTGATTAATTAAGTTAAATTATATGCAATTTCGCGAAGGCATGAACAGATCACCAAATAAACTAAAGTGCTACGAAAAGTAAATTTGACACGATGATTTGTTGACTAATAGAGAAAAGCTCTCATAAGGCAAAAACCCTATTGGGTAATTTTCAAGTAACCACTCCCACGAATCACTAATCAAAATCTAGAGATTATAAGTACAATGAATCTTACCACAAACCTAGACTATTCCAAAATACTAACTTATAGTTGAATCCTTACGCCAATCCCCAATTCGTATTGATTTTTTAGAGACTTCTTCCCTTTGCATGGATCCTAGTACATGACTAACTTCTTTGCATGAATCTCAATACGTGACTTACACCACAGCAACACTTTTGATTGTTGTAGTTGATTTGCAACAGTTTCACATAGAAACATCAATAAGATCTTCAATTGTTGGTGCTAGATACTTAGCTTTCTATAAAACCCAAAGGTGCACAAGAGTCGCAGCAGGATTTCTTTCTTTTGTTTTCAAAACTCAGGTTCAAAAGATGGAGGCTAGGTTTCAATAAATAAAAACATTATGAAGCTTTGTAGGCTTAGGGTTTTCTTTCTCTACCACCTTATTTAGATATGAGTTTAATGGGCCTTTTAAATGGGCTCTCCTATTTTTGTTAGGTTTTCATATACCCTATACTCTCCTATTCCTATTAGGATTATATAAACCCATAAACAATAGCCAATTAGAATCCAAAGGTTGTAGGTTATATTTTGAATTCCCTCAGTTTTACACACTTTTCCCTTTTGTGCTTGTTCATACCATTTTTCATGCATTGCACATTCACTTTTGATGCACACAACCTAACACACTTGACATGTCATGCATTATTTCCTGCTTTTAGTCTATTTAGACCTTCTAGCATCTATAACATGTCATTATGTTCTTGTTTATGCTCTTTTAACTTTGTTTTTAGAGTTTAAGCTTGATTTTGGTACTAACTTGCATTTATCAAGTTTGTTTCCATTTTGTGTATGGTTTATATTGTGTGATCATCTTGCAGATGTCTCAAAGGTCTTCTCATGGGAAAGAACCTATAATTAATCTCACATCTTCTCTAGTGTCAAAAAGGACTCGACAGGTGTCCGTTGCCTTTGATAGTAGGAGGTTTAAGACTTTGTTGGACTTCCAATACTTCAACAATCTCTTCAAGAATGCACCATCTATGGTGGAAAGGATAGTGAGGTTTGACACGAGCTAATCAAAGAATTCTACTCAAATGCTTGGTTCACTGGTATCGAATTGAAGTGTTGGGTTCGAGGGAAGGACTTCATTGTCACACCAGACTATTTGGCCAAAATTCTTCAGATAAGTCGCCTAGGGAGTGTTTATTTATCTCCATATGATGACAAATTAGGACCACTTGATCCCATTCTTGAAACTCTAGGAGCTGACCTTGAAATTTCTTCCATGGGTACATCCATTGGCACCGGAAGGTTCTCTTCTGAAGTTAAGACCCTTGCATTGATCATATACTCAATTATGTACCCATTATCCAACACAGGTTTCATCAATCTTAGTCATGCAAGATTCCTTTCTGACCTCATATATGGCACTCAAATTGACATTTGTACTCACATTTTCTAGATTTTGGGAAGGATGGCAAGCAGATCAGCTGCTAGGACTTGTCATCCATTCTACAGTCTCATCATGAAGATTCTGCATCTTAAGGGGATTCATAATCCTAAGAACAGAATCGTTCTGCCTCGTCAAGGCCCAATTTCCATGCAATCTTTGAAAAGTAGCAAGATTCACTCCTCTACAAAAAGGGCAAAGAAAAGTGCCTATAAATATCCAAATAGTGAATTAAAAACTCTTTCTCTTGCATCTCCTATTGTGAAATGCTCTGCTACTTTGAGCTCCTCCCAACAACCTGATACTGAAGCACCATCTCCTCAACCTTCTCAAAACCATCCTCCATCTCAATAATCTATTCCTCAATTAGATTAGATGATGTATATCATTGAAGGGTTACATGACCGCATTTCAGGAATATCCACTATCACGTATATTCGCAACAATCAGGTTCAACTTCGCTTGGCTAGCCTTGAGATGTAGTTGGATCAAATTCAGCGCAAGCTTGAATAAGACCTTTAGCTATTCTTGCCAAAAAGGGGGAGAAAGCTTTTTTTTGTGTATATATCTAGTTAAGCATATAGTAAGGGGGAGAGCATATGGAAAGGGGAAGCATAGTGGGTATACAAAGGAAGCTAATACATAGCCACACAAGATAGAAGTTCTAATTGCTTCTAACCATCTTTTGTAGTTTTTATTTACCTTGCTTTTTATAAGCTTTCAGTACTTTAGTTTAAAAACTTTGTTTACTTTAGTACTTTTGTACTTGATTTTTATAACCCTCATGATGCATTTAGTATATCTATTGACTTCTTGCTTTAGTTTCTTTTTGCATCATATGTCTATTGGACATGCAATTAGTTTTTGCATTGCACTTAATTGCTTGCATGTTCGGATGTTCATTTACTCGATAAATATTCATTGTAGTCATTTCTTAATGATTGTTCATGTTTGATCAAGCTATGCTTTATTCTTATATTTCAATTGGTTTACTTGATCGCATTGTACTTGTTTTATATACATACCTTGATTTCTACTTGTCTCAAACTTAATGAAGTTATTTGTTATGTGCAAGTATTTCAGGTTACAGGTATATATGGTACAAGTTCTTCATAAATTTAGATTTAGGTGTGAGTGAGTTTTGCCCTGATCTTCAATTGTTGGTGCGAGAGATTTAGCTTTGTACAAAACCCAAAGGCGCACAAGAGTCGTAGCAAGATCTCTTTCTTCTATTTTCTAAACTCATAGGTTCAAAAGATGGAAGCTAGGCTTCAATAAAAATATATATATATATATATATTATTAAGCTTTCTAGGGTTAGGGTTTTCTTTCTCTACCACCTTATTTAAATAGGTGTTTAATGGGTCTTTTAAATGGGCTCTCCTATTCTTGTTAGGTTTTCACATACCCTATACTCTCCTACTCCTATTAGGATTATACAAACCCATAAACAATAACCAATTAGAATCCAAATGTTGTAGGTTATATTCTGAATTCCCATATAGCTCAATAGATCGAAAGGTATCAAGACATGTATCTAGCTTCAATAAATCTCAATAGATCGACAAGTATTGGTGAGGTATCAGGACTTGCAGATTCAACTTTTATTCACTTGTTTCATTGTGCAACCTTCATGTCTTTTGTAAAGTTGTGATTTATAACTATATTTTTTTGGCTTTAATTCCAAGTTGAATTTGATTGTATCTTGTTCACTCATTTTCATGTATGTTTGTGAGATTTATTGTAAGGGTTGAGTGTGAGAGTTTTGTGAAGAATTATGAAGACTGTGAAGTTTGTGACTGGCTCGCAAGTGGATGACTAGCAAAAGGCCATGTGAAACACACATGCTGGAAGCTAAAAAGACTTATGCCAGGCTGGTTTTTGCAAGTCACGAAGTCACTTCGTGACTTGGCCAACTCACAAGTGACCTGCAAAACTCTCTGCCTGGATGATTTTAAAGAGTGCTTTCCTTATTTCTTTACACACACTACATAAACCCACATTACCCACAAAATTGTAAGGAGATTGAAAGCTCGAAAATGTGTTGAAAACACAAGAGCAGTTAAGACCCACAAATTTAAATTACGGCTTGATTGATTTTACATTAACTTAATACTAAGTGCGAAATAGTGTAAAAGTGAGCAGATAAACAAACAAGCTACTCTAATCCATAAACTAAGTAACACAGCAGTAAAATGGAAAGTAAAACAGTAGGGAAGAAAGATGCAAACACAAGATAACACACCGATGTGTTATCGAAGAGGAAACCGAAGAACTCGGCGAAAAACCTCTTCGCCGCCCTCCAAGTGGTAATCGATCCACTAGACAATCAGTTGGGATACATAGGTTAGAAAGAGACCCTCCAAGCCTAATCTACCCGATGTACCTAAGCCCTCCAAGCTCCTACTCTAACAAGGCTTCTCGGAACCATGCCTTGTCCAGGTTTCTAGATCCCGTAACAAGCTCTATGTTGCATCTGCCATCGTTGGCTTCTTCCAATGCTTCCCAGTAGTACCAAAACTTCACTTGACATTCTAAAAGGGTGTGGTAAGTGTTTGGGCTATCAACCTCTCAAAGGTATGGAAATGGAGAGGTAGGAGTTGAGGAAATTTCACAAGCAAATGTGTAGAGGATTGTGGGTATAACAATCTCTAACTCTCAAGGTATTTGGCTAGGGTTTTCTCTCAGAAGTACTCCTTAACATTTGTGGGTAATATGGGTATATATAGTGTAGGCACAGAAAGTGTGTATCATAATGGATAGGTTGGCAAAACAAAATGTCTTGCGGGTGTCTCGCAGGAAGGCCTTACCCGCGAGATATTCGTGAGACACAGCTGTCTCCATCCTGGCCTAACTCTTCACATTCCAACATGTGCAAGGCACATGAGTCACTCCGCAGGATGCTTAGTCATGAGATACTCGCGAGAACAGTTCAGTCTTCAATAGCTTGAGTCTTCACACTCTCTCTTTCTATCACACAACCCTTACAATCAAATTCCACAATAAATACAGGGTACAAAAGATTGAATAGTAATTACAATCAAATTTGTCACAGAATGAAAGCCAATAAAAACAAATAGTTGTAAATAACAACTTTACAGAGACCATTAGAGAGAAAACCCTAACAATACACTTGAGAGTTAGAGATTGTAAATCCACAATCATCTACACAAATTCTCTTAGTTTTCCTCTACTCCTACTTCTTCAATTACAAATCCTTGAGAGGTTCTTAGCTCAAACACTTACCTCACCTAATTTGAGTCTTGAGAGAAGTTTTGGTGTGTGTAGGAAGCATTGGAAGAAGCCATAGATTGGTGGATGCAATTTGGAGCTAATTACGAGATTTGGATAACTAGTGAAGATATGGCTCAATGAAGTTTGTTGGTAGCTAGAACTTGAAGAGTTCAACTACATTGGGTAGATTAGGCTTATAGGGTCTTTTTGATATCCTAGTACTCCAACTTTATTCACTAGTGGATCGATTCGGTTTGGAGGGCCACAAAGAGGTTTTTCGCCGAATACTTTGGTTTCCTCTTTGATTACACGTCTCGATGTTATCTGATGTTTGCATCTCTCTTCCCTTACTCTTTATGATTTACATTTATTGTTTATTGTATTTGCATATGCTATAGAGTAGTTCCAGCTGTATTGCGTTACACTTACTCTTATTCCACACTTAGTTAAGTAGGATAAAAGCAATCTGGCCGTTTGTTTAAAATTGGGGATCTAAACAAGCAATAGTGTTTCACATTATTTGAGATTTCATCTTCAATAATACCACTTGATATAGCAAATAGACATACTTCATGATATTCTAGAATCCACTTAGAACTACCCAAATACAAGTGCGTTTTGTCAAACGATATGCCAAAACATGAAAAATATGACCAAAGCCCTAATATTTTCGATGGACCATGGTGGCAAGATGCATGGTTGTCAATGAGACGGAGGTGCTCACAATGGTGCAAAGATTTTTGTTATGTGGGTTTAGGGCTATAAACGAGCTAAGCTTTGTCAAGTGGTAAATCTTCAAGCTCGGCTAAACAGCAAATGTAAAATATTTAAGCTCAAGTTGAGCTCGAACTAAGCCTACAAATAATATATGAATTTGAGCTTGTTAAAAAGTTCAAAAGCTTAAGATCATCTTGGTTCAACTTGATACATTAGTCAACCTGAGTTCAAGCTCAATATCAAGCTCTTGAGCTCAAAAAATCAAATAAGTACATTATCAAGCCCATTTGGTTTGGATGAGTGGTCTCAACTCCCAATTAATTGAATACTTAGTAAGATTTGAGTTTATTTGTAAAGCCCATATCAATCTTAACACCAAGCCCATAAACAAGAAAAAGGTTCAAATTGTTTTTTTATCAAGCCCTATTGTTCATGAGTATGAACAACTGTTTTTTGCTTGAGTTTGACTCCTTTATTAAATAAGTCTAAAACTAAGGCATAAACTTGATTTGTTTATAAACAAATAAACATGAATGAGAGATGTTACAAATGATTTAGTTCATTTACAATCCGAGGTGGGTTTTGGCTTGAGATATCTAGTGGATTTGCTTGTATATTTGGGTTTGTGTTTGGTGCTAAGAAATTGGTGAGGCTTTTTTGCTGGATATTTTATCTTTTGGTTAGGTTTCTCTTTGAGTCCTAAGAAAACGGCTAATCTAAGAGTTTTTGTTTGACTAGTTTTGATTTGAGTTTTTTTTTTTTTTTTTTTTTTCAAAGAAAAATTTTATTTTCTAAGAACATTCAATTTTTTCATTCCATAAAATGAGGAGAAGAAAACTAATAATTTTAATTTTATAAATTTTAAAGAAGTTTTTTTCAAAACAAAAATTATGACATTTAATTACATGGAATAGTAAATTTCATCTAGCGTGTTTTAATTGGATCAATTAGTACATGTGACGGGTTTAGGTGTCACTTAATGGACGCATCAACAAGGTCATTAATTGAAAGTTAGTATTTGTGGTAAAACACAAGAGCTTGTTTAGACCCCCAACTAAAAATAACGACTAGATTGTTTTTACTCTAACTTAAACAAAATGCAAATCAAGAGTAAATATGCGCAATGAACCAATAACACTACTCTAAAACTTATTCATCCACAATCAACAATAAAATGAAAGCTTAAAGAGTAGGGAAGAGAGATTCAAACACATGATAACACCAACACGTGTTATCAAAGAGGAAATTGAAGAACTCGGTGAAAAACCTTACTGCGACCCTCCAAGTCAAAATCCTTCCAATGCTTCCCAATAGCACCAAAATCTCACTTAACACTCAGAATAGGTGTGGTAAGTGTTTGGGCTAACAACCTCTCAAAGATCTAGAGATGGAGAGGTAGGAGTTGAGGAAAACCCCAAGGAAATGTGTAGATGATTATAGGTATGACAATATCTAACTCTCGAGTGTATTTGCTAGAGTTTTCTCTCTAAAAATCACTCCATACAATTTATGGGTAATGAGGGTATTTATAGCGTGGGTAAAGAATTTGGTAAAGCAACTTAACCTTTGCCAAATAGAATGTTTTGTTGGTACTTCACAGGATGACCCTTCTCGTGAAACACTCGCAAACTTGATAGCCTAGTGTGACTCTTCAGCTTCCAGTCATGTGCTTTACACGTGGCCTTTTCGTAAGTTGCTTCTCGCGAGCTAGTCACGATTTGCAATGATTCACCTTTTGAAGCTTGATTCTTTACCGATCTCTCACACTCATCCCTTACATATAAACCCGCATACATACAGAGAAAATGATTAAATAAATTACAATCAAATTTGACACAAAATTAAAGCCAAGAAAAGTTAGTTGGAAATCACAACTTTACATTAATAAAAGGGTTACCAATCAAAACAAACTCTAACATTATAGGAGTGGATCAAAATTTTTAAAGGAAGATGAAAGGGTCTTAAAGGGATTTGGAGGAACAAGATATCCCTCCAAACCCATCATTTTTAAATTTCTCCATTCTACTATTTTTGTAATGATTAAACAATAAAAATAAATAAATTGTTAGGTTCTAAGTACTTTGGAACTAATTTATTACAACTCTAATTTGTATTGTTGGCAAACCATGACCAAAATAGGTTGTTAGTCTTGTTTTAGATTTGCTCAAAGTATGTCGTTTATGTAAAGTTGGAATCGAGTTAACTGCAGAATTGAGTGTGCAATTCTGGCTGACTCAATCGATTGAAAGTCCTGCAGATTGTTTTTTCTGCAGAATTTCCAACTCAATCCTAAGCCCATATGACATGTAGGGTTTTATGTTTTGCCCTAGGAATAAAAGGGAAACCCTAGTCACATTTTAGAGGTTACTCTATTTGCTCTATGTATGAATCTCTTGTGAAATCTGAGAGGCGGTTGCCTTCCCAGATTTTTTACCGATTTGGTTTTTCTGGGTCATCATATCTTTGTATTCTTTATTTTCCGCACTTTACATTCATATGATATGATTGTGTAAACCTAGATCTGATAATATGACTAAGTAATTACTTGACTAATTAACTAGGTTAATCTGGTTGTGTTTTAAGGGGTTTAAAAACAAACATAAATAAATAACAAAATAAAAGTATAATTATCAATTTATATGATGTTTTATATTTTTTTTCTCTTTATTTTAATTTGTAAACATCTGAACAAAAATATATATTACTTTTTTTAATCTAATTTTAAAACATTTAAACAAGGAAAGGCAAAAAAAATATTCATTTCTCTTTTTCTCTCCACTACTTCCCTTGCATACCACCTATTCTCATTTTCCTTTAAACTTCTAAATACATTGAAAATGAATCTTGTACATAAGTTTATAAAAAGCGTTTCGTTATTGTGATTGAAATATATTGGTATAAAACTCCATTCTTGCCATGGTGTAATATGTAATATGGTATAGCCATCATAGAAGAGCTGCCTTGCCTTTGTGAGTCGAAATGAAATTGGCTAGATTTGCGGAATCCACAAAAATAATAGGAGTGATAGGCCACTTTCTTTTATCCAAAACAAATTTAATGATTTGGCCACTAGTAACTGTCGGAGGCATCAATCAAACTTTAAACTATTGGCAATGGCCAGGATTTCAACAGTGGGCTTTTAATGTCCACACCATTCGCACAGTTTTCAATAAATTAAGGACACAAATTCTTCACACAATTTGTCGTTTTCTGCAACTTTACTTCCCAACTGGTGGCAGGGAGTAAGCGTGGCAGCGTGCCACAAGGAAACATTTTTGTTTTCATTTCTCTAACAAAAACATTTGTACGTTTTCTTTTGACTCTAAACTTTTCCAATTCCAATGGAATAAAGCTACAGAAATGACACCCGCATATCCGACATACCCAACCAATTTGGCAATGGTACCTTTGATGAGTGATGATCATATGATCGACAACTATTGCGGACAAAAGCTGAAGTCTAGATTCAGTGTACAAGCATGGTGTGGAGCCTGATAACCTTGCTAAGTGGGATGCCATACTCTTAAACTAATATTGTCCTCCACGACTCTTTAAAACAGGTTATCACTCAAAAATTTAGGTGCAAGTCAATTACGCCTCGATTTGTTTTGCTGTCATAGTGTGAGTGTATTTGTTTGTTTAAACCCCTGAAAACTTGGATTATTTAACTTAATTAATTAACTAAATTGTTAAATAAGTTTATTATTCAGATCTAGGTTAAACACAAATAATTATATCACTAAATGCGAAAAAGTAAAAAAGACAAATGATATGATGACCTAAAAAAACCAATAAAACCGTCAAATTTCAAGGTAAAAAAACATGGAGAAGATTTAACCTAAACAATCCACAAAGCAACAAATTCACTAAATAGAATGGAAGTGTTTACAATAGATTTTCCCTAAATCTAATGCTACCTCTTGTAGTACTTATTCACGTGACCACATGCAACTTCAAATTCACAAACTCTTTTATCTTAATTTGTTGCGTACAAACTATACGATTTTAGACCCCTTAAACACAATCAGATTAACCTAGTTATTTAGCCAAGTGATTAACTTAGGTAAATTATTCAGATCTAGGTTAATACAAATAGATCATATCATTGAATATTGTAGAAAATAAATAACACAATGATATGATAACTCAAGAAAATCCAAACTGGTAAAAAACCTGGGGAGGATTTAATCTAGCTATCTTCAAGGTAAAACAGTTCTACTATGAAAAAATTGAAGTTTACACAATAGCAACTTAAACCACTAACATCTTATTGCTACCTCGAGTAGGAAACTTACTACCATGACCACGTGACAACTCCGAGTTCACGAACTACTTTTTTTTTGGATTCACAACAACCACAAGTACTCCCACTTGTGTTTTCTTTAAGCTCTTTATGCAACAACTAAAGCGATCATCAAGCTCTTGACATAATCTTGATTCTTGATAACCTTAAGTATATGTGAAGGCAAACACCTCGAGATCTCATAAGAGATTCACGTACACAGCATAAACAACAACTATAAAACGTGGCTAGGGTTTTTCCTTTTATACTTAAGGAAAAACATAAAACCTTACACGTCATAGCATTCTTTGCAGTAGTTTTGCAAAGCTTATTGTAGGCTTCTTGCAAATCTGCAACCTCAGAGAGTTCTCCATCAGAAGGGTTCTCTTCAACAGCGACACTTTCATCAACTATAGTAGTAGCTGTGAAAGTAATAAATTTTTCATCTTCATCACTACCAAACTCATTATCAGAAACTTCATCATCACTAAGGGTTACATCTATAGTCTTACCCTTTGATCTCAAGAATGTAGAACATTCTGATTTCACATAACCATACCCTTGACAACCAAAACATTGTTGACCCATAGAATTATTAGAAGTTTAACCTACTTTTTCTTTAGGTTTCTCATTATTGTTCACCTTAGTGGGCTCATTCTTTCTAAAATTTCTAGGTTCAGTGTTGTTTTTACCTCTTGCCCTTCTGTTATTGTTCCTCAAAAAATTTCTAAAGTTTTTGGCAAGGTAAGCAATCTCTGTAGTAGAGAGTTCATAATCAAACTCATTCACATCAACATCATCAACAGACTTAAGAGCCATTGATTTGAATTTGCTTGTCTTAGGTAGTTCCAACTCATAAGACTAAAGAGATCCTATAAGTTTATCAACAGGGATGGAGTCCACATCCTTGCTTTCAGTGATGACAGTCACTTTAGCTCTAAAGTTCTCAGTCAAAGATCTAAAAATCTTCCTAAAAATTTTAAGTTGATCATAGATTTCACCAAAATTATAAGCATACTTAACAATATCATTGAATTTAGCATAGAATTCATCAAAACTTTCATCATCAGACATTTTAATACTTTCAAATCTAGAAGTTAATTGCTGCAGTTTGTTAATCTTAACTGTCTTTGTGTCTTCATGCACAGTTTGAAGAATATTCCACACAATATGAGCAACCTCAATATTAGAGATTCTCTTGAATTCTTCCATAGAAACAGCATTGAAAATAACATTCATGGCTTTACTATTAAAAGCGGCTGCTTCTACTTGAGAAGTTTACCACTCATTAATAGGAGTAGTGGGCTTCTTCCATCTATATTCAACAAAATTCCAAACTCTCTCATCAATAGATTTCAGGAATGCTTTCATCCTTACTTTCCAATAAGCATAATTATTCTCATCAAAGTGAGGTCGGATAACAAGAGAGTGACCGTGTTCCATGACAACAAGGGTCAAGGATCAACTCTTAAATCAAAGGATCTAAATACTAGAGCTAACCACTTGTAGGATTTTAGATCCCTTAAACACAAATAGAATAACCTAGTTATTTAGCAAAGTGATTAACTTAGGTAAATTATTTAGATCTAGGTTAACATGAATAGATCACATCATTGAACAGTGCGGAAAATAAATAACACATCGATATGATAACCTAGGAAAATCAAACTGATAAAAAACTTAGGGAGGATTTAACCTAGCTATCCTCAAGGTAAAACAGATCCACTATGAAAGAATTAAAGTTTACACAATAGCGACTTAGACCACTAACATCCTATTGCTACCTTGAGTAGGAAACTTACTACTATGACCACGTGACAGCTCCGAGTCCACGGACTACTTCTTTCTTGGATTCACAACAACCACAAGTACTCCCACTTGTGTTTTCTTTAAGCTCTTTATGCAACAACTGAAGCGATCATCAAGATCTTGACATAATCTTGATTCTTGATAACCCTAAGTATATGTGAAGGCAAAAACCTCAAGATCTCACAAGAGATTCACGTACACAGTATAAACAACAACAATAAAACATGGCTAGAGTTTTTCCTTTTATACTTAAGGAAAAACATAAAATCCTACATGTCATATGGTTTTGGGTTGAGTTGGAAAATTCTACAGAAAAACAATCTGCACAAGCTTCGATCAATCGAGCCAGGCAGATTTACACAATAAATCCTACAGTACACTCAATTCCAACTTTACACATAAACATACTTTGAGCAAGTCTAAAACAAAAGTAAAGATTTTGATCATGGTTTGCCAACATTACAAAATGAAGTTCTAATACATTTAAACATAAAGTCTTAGAACCCAACACAAACACTCCTATTTGTGACTTTGAGATCCCACTCAAAACTTTAGATCATCAGCAATTGTTGATCTTGTATGCAACAGCTTATCTCCACCGGTTCTTATGTATGGATCTTCTTTCTAGTAAGATGTTTATTGAGATAGAAAGTTACAAAACCTCATAGATCTCACAAGAGTAACTCACAAGACTTCACAAGGCTTACGAAACGTGATTTAGGATTTTCCTTTTATACTTAGCAGTGTTGGACTCAAACCCTAAACGTTTCACAATCTTTTGGACCTGATTTTAAATCTGCAAAAAATGCATCTTGATTAGTCGAACCTATTTCTTGATCAGTCAAGCCTTGCAGTTTTGGACTTCTTCTTTCTACAACTTGACTGTTTTTGAATATTGACTTGAACCAACTTGAGCAATGTTTAACAATGTTCTAAGACTTGAATATCTTAAACTTGAGCCTTGTGGAAATCATATTTTAATATCTATTTCGTTGTAAAATGAAAAAAAAAATTAAAAATCGTAGTTCTCAAAACTCACCCAATGTAAACACAACTACACAAACCACCACCGATCACTCAAAAATCAAAATCTTGAAGAAAAAAACTGCCACGACAACAACCCACAAACCCATATTTGAAACCTCCAAGATCTAATCTCACAAAACCTCACTCCGAAACCACTACCAACCACCCAAAAAACCACTTGCCACTCGCCACCCAAAAATCCACACCAGAAAGCCAAAAAAGAAAAACCTGCAAACCCAGAAGCCTAGATTAGAAAATGAGAACCCAATTGGCGTGGGAGAGTGAAAAAGGTGGGTGCCATTTGTGCTTGAGTCACGAACCTAAGAACTAACAAGCAACACAAACGACGGTGGAGCCGGTGATGAGCGATCGCAATAAAAGGTGGTGCTACTAGTGGGTACTCTTAATGACTGCTCAGTGGGTGAGTCCCTAAGCTAAGTGAGAGAAGGGAGAGAGCAATCATGAGTGAAAAAGGGAGAAAGCAATCTTGAGTGAGAGAGTGAGAGTTTTATTTTACCCAGCTTTTATAGCGTAAACCATTTTACAATTTTATGCCTTGAGTTCTACAGTTGACTAAAAATATTTTATAGTTAACAACCATTTTACAACAACAACTTTGTAAATTTTTTTACATAAAACATTTTACAACGAAAATAAACAGAAAATGCAATAAAAACGTACAATCATGGATTTGAAAACCTAACTACTAATAGAACTTGAAAAAAAAAATTAAAGTTTCTTTAGGTAAGATCCAGATTCAATCAAAGGTCAAACCATGATAATATAATAATTTATTTATAAAAAAATGTTAATAAATATATATATTTAAAGAAATTCAAGTATACTGAGGCTAAAAATAAAATAATATTTTTTCACAATTAATTACATATTCTTTGTATATATTTTCTTATATATTCTAACATGACAATATGTTAAAAAGGATTTTTTTTTTTTTTTTTTTTTTTAAGTTCTTCAAACGAAGACACTAGGAAACTGCAAAAACAAAAGTACCAGTGAGTCATCTATCATCCTCACTCATAAAAGAAAGGGAAAAGCAATTGAAAAGACGAGAAAGACGCACCAGACACAAGAACTCCCTAACTACAAAAAACTTGGGGGCTTTGTCCAGGTCCTTACCAGGGACGAACTCCCAATCACTTCCAGAGATCAAAAAAAAAATTTGTTTTCCAGTTTCAGAAAGACGATGGGTAATCAAGGATTAACCTAGAAGCCCTATCCCATGGCTTAAACTCATAATAGTCGAGGTCCTTAAGTGCCTCAAACGATAGAAATGGAGGAACTCGTCCCTCCTAATGACGTCGCCATCATTGGCGGACATCCATACCACCATGCAAGAAACAAGGATTCGCCAAGAGTTAGGCACTAGCTATGCCGGGGCAAGATACAAATAAGAAAAAAGTTCCCTAACGAAGGAATGAACAATGAAACGAAGGCAACTGGCAAAATCAGCCTAGTAAAAACAAACCTCGTCGGCATAAGAGTGATAAGCCCTCTCTTTGTCACTTGCGATCCTAACTTTCACAGAGTCAGGGAACTGGAACCTATCCCTAATTCGCTGCTCATCTTTGCCTGAAAGGGAACACAAGATGTTCTAGGCTTTATAAGGGGTGGAAACAAAGGTGGCCTCTGAGACCACACGATCATCAAACGAGGATAACCCCGTCTCCAAGTCACTTGACCTTACCTTATACATCCTCAACAACCTAGCTACCTCAGCAGAATAGGAGACTAAAGGAAACAAATAAGAAATGACAAAAGTATATAGACAGTCCTCCCCTACGAAGGAATTAACCCTCTCAAGATGCTCCCCTCTACGAACTTAAGTAAACTACCTAAATGAGCGAAAAAGAAAGCTATTGAAGGACAATCTGCTTTAACAGTAGAATAATCTACCATGGAAGAATTAGAAAAGAAAAAGAAGCGCAAAGGACTTACCAAGAAACGCAGAACAGAGAAAGGAAGCTTAGAGGTTTGTCCTAGAACAAAAAACTGAATAAGGAAAAATACAGAAGAAAGGAAAGAGGACGGAAAAATGAAAAACAAGTGGCCAAAACTCATGCGGGAAAACGAGACATGTTTGCATGTTAAGCACATCCTAACCGTACACGTGGCCCAACCACTCAGACATCAAGTCATTATAAATGCGCAGTACCCGGAATACGAAGCGTCAAATGAATTTGTTCTTACCTCGTCTAAAAGACAAGAAAACGAACAAGGAAGCAGCTGATAAACTAGAAATTTATGGTCGTCATTATGCGCAGATCGTCACTCATCCAAAGAAGATGTTACGCATTTATTACGTACATTGATGACAAAACATAATGGATGGAGCAACGATCACGAAATAAGTTGTGATCTCTAGACAAAGATTCTGTAACGCACTAGCCGTTGAGCATAAATGCAGCACATCATTGCCCATTAATGAGGCACATAACTATAAAAGAGAAGACAACAAAAGTTAAAGGTACACACAAATACTTTATGAAATCACTCTCTAATAATTTTCTCTCCAGAATTTGTCTCCCTTACTAACTTAAGCATCGGAGGTGGTTTGACTGATGCCACACCAGCGTGTTACTCTTCCACCCAATTCGTTTTACAGGTTTCTCATCTATAGAGATGACCACATTCGCAGCATCGTCCATCTGTTACGACGAGGAGCTCAACTGTTGATTTTTTGCAACATCAGTATTTAAACAAACTAAAATCCTAATAATCATAAAAGAAATAAAATAAAACAAACAAAGCAAAACAAAGAGATAGAGACTTAAAGACAGATAAAACATGTTAAATAAAAGGTAAAACAAGTAAATAAAACAAAAGGAAAAACATACAAAAGTTAAATTAGGGTTTTTAGGCAAAAGTATGCGTGCACATACATAAGGCATGCATACGCAACCTATTTGTATGCGTACGCATACTCATAGTATGCGTACGCATGCAAACAGCATGTGCACGCATACATGCCCAAAAACCTTAACCCAAAAACTATAGAACAAAAACTCAAAAAACAAGAAATCTAACAACCTAACATGCTTTAAACACAAACACAAAGTAAACCTAGACTAAACAAACATATTACAAACACATAAACACATATAAAAACATAAAGAAGCAAAAAAAAAGTGAAGAGCTAAAGTTAGAAACTTTGCCTCAACACTAGAACTCTCTAGAGCTTGATTTTGACTACTCCCCTCAGTCAATATAGTCACAACTAATTCAAAGACAAGTTAGTAAACTTAGAACTCAAATATCAGGCTAGAAAAGGTCCCAATCAAGAAAAATTTGACTTAAGTATGTTTAGTGAAATACTTCCTCTTTGATTCACTATTTTCTAGTGAATTTTATATGTTTTACCACTGGAATTCATCCTCCTCAGAAAGTACCTTTTATGGCTTTATATAGTCGAAAAATAAGGGTTTGGGGTGGCTCCCAAACGATGTGGGATTCATTCCAAACTGATTTTAAATGCAGGAAACTTGCCTTTCATAATTTCTGGAACCTTAGCATACGTACGCATGCACGTGTATGTGTGCGCATGCGTACACATGCCCTAGGGTTTTCGTGGTCTTTCTTTTCCAAAAATATTATATTTGCTCATTAAAACAAGTTATATTTTTCATAAACATTTCCTCAAGTCAATTTTCATCTGATTGGGCCCTAAACCAACCTTGGGCCGTAAAGTTCTAACATCATTGCGAAACAAGGGCCCAAGTAGTAAGGGGTACAAAATGTGGTGTCTACAGACGCCCCTCTTTTGATTCGTGAGCTCCATTAATGGAATCAAAAGAATAAGAGGCAAAACATTTTTTTTCAACGTACAACTCAGGCCCAACCCATGCACACAGCAAACAACACGCATGCATGGGGCGAGGTGCAACTCCGTAGAGTTACGTGGGATTTGTATGTCCAAAGTCCCACAAGTGTAACTCAAGAAACGAGTGATGACAGGTTCACTATCCAAGAACCCGGTTTGCCAATTACAAGCAAAAGGCAAGTGACTCATTATTCTAGAGTCACTAAAAAGAAATCAAACATGGCCAACGGCCTCAACCATTAACCAAACAAACAAGGTACTATTACGAGCTAAAATGATACATATATGTGGTGTCCATATAAGGCTCTTGCCTCAATCTTCTTCGGGTGGCATCTTGCCTCCATCTGATTTCTCTCTCTATCTGAATCTCTTCTATTCTGGGTGGCTTGCGCCTATATCTCAACCTTTTCTATTCTAGGTGGTTTGTGCCCTAATAGTGTAAATGTTCAATTCCAAGAAGGATATGTACTCAAATTTTGTATTCTTCTTTTCTTTTCTTGTCTTGGGGATTTGTGCCTACATATTCAATTCCCAAAAGATATATGCACAAGTGTAGTGATAATCCTGAACAGAAAGCTCACTCGAGGGGCTTCCCAACATGCATAGGATTTACTTGATAATTCTAACTGACGAGGGAGCTTTTATTTGTAGCTATTGACTTACGAGGAAATCCTTAATGATGTATGATCTATTAGGGAATGACTCATTGAGGAGTTTGTGTTTGTGATTTTGACTCATAAGGAAGCTTTTTGATGGTTCTTGACTTACTGAGGAGACTTACAAAGAAGTCTTGGATGATTCTGATTTGCTGGGAAAAATTCTTCTTTTGGTAACCCACGAGGGAGTTGTCTTGGTATTTTGGACCCACGGCGGAGTCCTTGAGGATTCTAATCCACTTGGGGAGAACTTTTCCATTTGCAACTCACTAGGGAGTTGGTTAATGGTTTTAGCTCATAAGGGAGTTCCCCTAGCTATGGTGAAGAGGTGGTGCAAGTTTAATAAGTTAAATGTCTTCATGGTTTTCAAGTATTTCTCTAAGAAAGAGGTTCCTTTGCCTAGAATGAAATGTTCTCACCATCTCCACACTTTTTGCCTTTGCATTCTCACAAGGTTCTTCTTGGTGCATGAAACACCTCATGTGAATCTTGGAATTCTTCATGTGGTCAAGAATCTAAGGAGTGGGACCCCAATAGGGAGTACATCTTGGCGAAAACCCACAATGGTTTGGATGTTGTTCATAGGGAGGAAGCAACATTCTTTGCGAGGAGTCTTCTCCTTCTTTAAGTATGATCCCTAATTTTTGCCTAATGCAATGGGCCATCAGGCTCAGTCAGTTCGACCTCGAGTGCAGACCTTGGTTAGTGATTAAAGCATAGGTATTGGCAGATTTTGTTGCTAAGTTCACTTTTTCAGGTGACGACAATACACAATTTTGGACAATTCCCACTACTGGATCATCCGTCAAAGAACTGGGAAGGGTAGAAGTCGTCATGATATCTCCTGATAAAGACATCCTCAAATAGGGAGTACATCTTCAATTTCTAGCCACTGCAGAAAATATGACAAGCACTACCTCGTCATGGCCATTCACAACATAGGGAATAGACATCGTTGAAGCACTTCCACAAGGGCTTCATCTAGAGAAACATCATTTGCAGGTTCAGAATTCCAAGGATCATCATCTGAAATAACAAATGGCAATTTGACAACTCCAAATTTAAAGATTTCTACCACAAGCTAGGAATCAAGAACCACTTCTCCTCCCCTAAAGAC
>NW_027069781.1:369761-419575 GCF_002906115.3 Quercus suber | reverse complement strand
GTGTGTGTGTGTGTGTGTGTGTGTGAGTGTGGGGGGGGGGGGGGGGGGGGTTGTGGGGGGGGGGGCGTGTGATACCTTAGCTTATTTTGTTTCATAAAAAAAGAGACGTTTTTTTTTAAATGACAGATAAATCACAAACACAAAACATCAAAAAAATTCAAAACTCCCCTACCCAATGACCTTCCTCTTTGTCACTTTCCCGCTTTCTCCATTTCTCTCTCAGTCTCTTTCTCGCTCTTAGACTCTCATCTGAATCTTTGATTTCTTCTTCTCTAATGAAAACCAAGGCAAGATTTGAGTGTCTGAGTTGACGGTGGAGCTACACAAGTGTTAAGGCTTTTTTTTTTTTTTTTTTTTTTTTTTTTTTTTTTTTTTTGTGGCCACGAATCAGCCACTAGAGGATTGGCCTTAATAAGCTTTGGTTTAATTTTCAGGGTCAAGTCTAAAAGACGACATTATCCCAAATAAGACCATTTGCTACTAGTGCAGCTCTCCGGCTCATAAGAGAAGCCAGATTCAAAATCTGAGAAGTAAAACATGTGTAATAAATGGACTTTGATTCATGTCCAAGAATAAGGCAAATGTCAAAATAATACGAGTCCAACAATGAGACGAGAACACAGAAGTGAACGTCAAATGGTAAAATAAAATATGACAATATGTTAAAAAGGTAAGTTAAAGTTTAATATAATAGTCTCAAAAATTAATACATATAAGAACCGACTTCAATCGGTAGAGCCATGAATAGGGCTGTCCACAGACCCACCGGACTTGACTCACCCACCACAACCGACCAAACCCAAACCAGATCGTCACTCATCCAAAGAAGATGTTACGCATTTATTACGTACATTGATGACAAAACATAATGGATGGAGCAACGATCACGAAATAAGTTGTGATCTCTAGACAAAGATTCTGTAACGCACTAGCCGTTGAGCATAAATGCAGCACATCATTGCCCATTAATGAGGCACATAACTATAAAAGAGAAGACAACAAAAGTTAAAGGTACACACAAATACTTTATGAAATCACTCTCTAATAATTTTCTCTCCAGAATTTGTCTCCCTTACTAACTTAAGCATCGGAGGTGGTTTGACTGATGCCACACCAACGTGTTACTCTTCCACCCAATTCGTTTTACAGGTTTCTCATCTATAGAGATGACCACATTCGCAGCATCGTCCATCTGTTACGACGAGGAACTCAATTGTTGATTTTTTGCAACATCAGTATTTAAACAAACTAAAATCCTAATAATCATAAAAGAAATAAAATAAAACAAACAAAGCAAAACAAAGAGATAGAGACTTAAAGACAGATAAAACATGTTAAATAAAAGGTAAAACAAGTAAATAAAACAAAAGGAAAAACATACAAAAGTTAAATTAGGGTTTTTAGGCAAAAGTATGTGTGCACATACATAAGGCATGCATACGCAACCTATTTGTATGCGTACGCATACTCATAGTATGCGTACGCATGCAAACAGCATGTGCACGCATACATGCCCAAAAACCTTAACCCAAAAACTATAGAACAAAAACTCAAAAAACAAGAAATCTAACAACCTAACATGCTTTAAACACAAACACAAAGTAAACCTAGACTAAACAAACATATTACAAACACATAAACACATATAAAAACATAAAGAAGCAAAGAAAAGTGAAGAGCTAAAGTTAGAAACTTTACCTCAACACTAGAACTCTCTAGAGCTTGATTTTGACTACTCCCCTCAGTCAATATAGTCACAACTAATTCAAAGACAAGTTAGTAAACTTAGAACTCAAATATCAAGGCTAGAAAAGGTCTCAATCAAGAAAAATTTGACTTAAGTATGTTTAGTGAAATACTTCCTCTTTGATTCACTATTTTCTAGTGAATTTTATATGTTTTACCACTGGAATTCATCCTCCTCAGAAAGTACCTTTTATGGCTTTATATAGTCGAAAAATAAGGGTTTGGGTGGCTCCCAAATGATGTGGGATTCATTCCAAACTGATTTTAAATGCAGGAAACTTGCCTTTCATAATTTCTGGAACCCTAGCATGCGTACGCATGCACGTGTATGTGTGTGCATGCGTACACATGCCCTAGGGTTTTCGTGGTCTTTCTTTTCCAAAAATATTATATTTGCTCATTAAAACAAGTTATATTTTTCATAAACATTTCCTCAAGTCAATTTTCATCTGATTGGGCCCTAAACCAACCTTGGGCCGTAAAGTTCTAACATCATTGCGAAACGAGGGCCCAAGTAGTAAGGGGTACAAAATGTGGTGTCTACAGACGCCCCTCTTTTGATTCGTGAGCTCCATTAATGGAATCAAAAGAATAAGAGGCAAAACATTTTTTTTCAACGTACGGCTCAGGCCCAACCCATGCACACAGCAAACAACACACATGCATGGGGCGAGGTGCAACTCCGTAGAGTTACGTGGGATTTGTATGTCCAAAGTCCCACAAGTGTAACTCAAGAAACGAGCGATGACAGGTTCACTATCCAAGAACCCGGTTTGCCAATTACAAGTAAAAGGCAAGTGACTCATTATTCTAGAGTCACTAAAAAGAAATCAAACATGGCCAACGGCCTCAACCATTAACCAAACAAACAAGGTACTATTACGAGCTAAAATGATACATATATGTGGTGTCCATATAAGGCTCTTGCCTCAATCTTCTTCGGGTGGCATCTTGCCTCCATCTGATTTCTCTCTCTATCTGAATCTCTTCTATTCTGGGTGGCTTGCGCCTATATCTCAACCTTTTCTATTCTAGGTGGTTTGTGCCTTAATACTAGTGTAAATGTTCAATTCCAAGAAGGATATGTACTCAAATTTTGTATTCTTCTTTTCTTTTCTTGTCTTGGGGATTTGTGCCTACATATTCAATTCCCAAAAGATATATGCACAAGTGTAGTGATAATCCTGAACAGAAAGCTCACTCGAGGGGCTTCCCAACATGCATAGGATTTACTTGATGATTCTAACTGACGAGGGAGCTTTTATTTGTAGCTATTGACTTACGAGGAAATCCTTAATGATGTATGATATATTAGGGAATGACTCATTGAGGAGTTTGTGTTTGTGATTTTGACTCATAAGGAAGCTTTTTGATGGTTCTTGACTTACTGAGGAGACTTACAAAGAAGTCTTGGATGATTCTGATTTGCTGGGAAAAATTCTTCTTTTGGTAACCCACGAGGGAGTTGTCTTGGTATTTTGGACCCATGGCGGAGTCCTTGAGGATTCTAATCCACTTGGGGAGAACTTTTCCATTTGCAACTCACTAGGGAGTTGGTTAATGGTTTTAGCTCATAAGGGAGTTCCCCTAGCTATGGTGAAGAAGTGGTGCAAGTTTAATAAGTTAAATGTCTTCATGGTTTTCAAGTATTTCTCTAAGAAAGAGGTTCCTTTGGCTAGAATGAAATGTTCTCACCATCTCCACACTTTTTGCCTTTACATTCTCACAAGGTTCTTCTTGGTGCATGAAACACCTCATGTGAATCTTGGAATTCTTCATGTGGTCAAGAATCTAAGGAGTGGGACCCCAATAGGGAGTACATCTTGGCGAAAACCCACAATGGTTTGGATGTTGTTCATAGGGAGGAAGCAACATTCTTTGCGAGGAGTCTTCTCCTTCTTTAAGTATGATCCCTAATTTTTGCCTAATGCAATGGGCCATCAGGCTCAGTCAGTTCGACCTCGAGTGCAGACCTTGGTTAGTGATTAAAGCATAGGTATTGGCAGATTTTGTTGCTAAGTTCACTTTTTCAGGTGACGACAATACACAATTTTGGACAATTCCCACTACTGGATCATCCGTCAAAGAACTGGGAAGGGTAGAAGTCGTCATGATATCTCCTGATAAAGACATCCTCAAATAGGGAGTACATCTTCAATTTCTAGCCACTGCAGAAAATATGACAAGCACTACCTCGTCATGGCCATTCACAACATAGGGAATAGACATCGTTGAAGCACTTCCACAAGGGCTTCATCTAGAGAAACATCATTTGCAGGTTCAGAATTCCAAGGATCATCATCTGAAATAACAAATGGCAATTTGACAACTCCAAATTTAAAGATTTCTACCACAAGCTAGGAATCAAGAACCACTTCTCCTCCCCTAAAGACTCCTAGGCCAGTGGACAAACAGAGGTAACAAATCAGACCTTATTGAAAATCATCAAAGTTTGACTTTGGGGGCAAAGGAGGCATGGCCAAAAAAACTCCCTGGTGTGTTATGGGCATACCAGACGACAGCAAGAACTCCTACAGGAGAAACCCCATTCAAAATAGCTTTTGGCATAGAAGATGACGAAGTATCATGATCAAAGGGTCAAGCTCAGAAGGTTCAACCATGGAGACTTAATGCTGCGCAGAATGACAGAAGCTACGAAGGACCCAACATAAGGAAAACCGAATCCAACTTAGGGAGGCCCATACAAGATCATCAAATATTCCAAAAGAGGAACTTATTGCCTAAAGTTACCTGACAGTAAATAGTTACCTCATCCATGGAATTTAGAACACCTCAAGAGGTATTATTGTTAACTGAGAAAATGTTTTCAATTTCCCTATGCCAAAATGTTTTGTAAGTAGGAAAGAATAAAGGGACGAGCTCCCTCAAATGAATAAACATATTTCCTTTGAAAATCCACAAAAACATTGTGTCAACCTTACCAAGGACAAGTTTCCAAACAAGAGATTCATTGAAATCTAAATGAATAAAACCATGTAGATGATAAAAGTCCTTAACAAAGGATAAAAGTCATCAAATTAGGTTAAATTCAAATAGGTAAAATCACAATGACAATAAAATTCTCAAAGCGAGAGTAAGTTACTTTGATTAAATTCATAAGGTTAAAAACCAACGAGTACAGTCATTATGACAATCAAATTCTCAAAGTGAGAGTAAGTCATTTTGATTAAATTCATAAGGTTACAAACCAAAGAGTACAATCATAATGACAATCAAATTCTTAAAAAGAGAGTGAGTTATATGACTAAATTCATAAAGTTAAAAAAAACCAATGAACACAGTCATTATGACAATCAAACTCTTAAGACATGAGTAAGTCATATGATTAGTTTCCTAAGGATAAAAACCGACAACCAAAATCATTATGACGATCAAACCCTTAAAGTAAGAGTAAGTTTTTGATTAGTTCCATAAGGTTAAAAAACAAGTGAGTATAATCATAATGACGATTAAATTCCTAACACAAAGATAAGTCATTTTTATAAAGCTTCATAAAGTTAAAATCCCCATCACAAGAACAATGTTCATATGATCAAACCCACAGGGTTAAAATCAACAGGCAAGATTATGGTGACAATAAAAGGATATGTCATATGATCAGGCTCACAAGGTTCAAAACGAAGGACTAAAGTCATATTGATGATCTAATCCAGCAAAGGTGAGACACATAATCAAACTCTCAAGTATAAAAGCTAACAAGCATAGCAGCTACAACAAGATCTTCAAAGAAGTCGTCAATGAAGCGTGTAATAAACAATGGCAGTAAATCAAAAGTACTTCCTAGATTACAAGATTGCAAAGCTCCAAATTTTTCACAAAAAACAAAAATAAAAGAAATTGTTTTAAACTAAACTCGTTAAAACATCGACGAAAACCAGCCCTAAAACAAAGGCAAACCAAAAAAAAAAAAAAAAAACAGAACAAAAATAAAATTTCAAATGGCAAGGTTAATAGCAAAGTCAACCTGGGATGCATGGATGTGGCTCTAGAGGCACCGCACCTGTGTCCAACGTGGCGGGATGCAGCAACGCGCGAGGGATCCGCTGACCACATGTCAGTGCCACGTCGGGCCGCATCCTGTCACGTGGTTTCTTTTTTTTTTCCCCGACTCACGCTAACACGGCTGAGACTCGACCAGATTCGCGCTGAATTGGGCTGATTCACACCGATTCAGGCCGAATCGGATCGTATCGGTCGAATATCGGTGTGTTTCGGCCGAAAAAAGGAAATCAGCTGGTAAAAAAAAAAAAAAACTTAAACCGAAAATATCGGTGGACTAGACAGGATATTGATACGCCGCTGTCGCCGGTGGACTGAAATCATATCTTTACTTCTTCGTGCTCTTCTTTGCTTTGTATTCTTGAGTGAGTAGTGAGTACTAATTACTGAGTTGTTCTGATCATTTTTTTTTTTTTTTTGGGAAAAGTTCTGTAACTTCTAATTCTCTTTTTGATAAGAACACTTAAAAGGCTCTTTGATTTTTTGTGCCTCTCTGACCAAACACGTGAGAGTCACATTTTCCCTTTTTTTCTTTTCTTTTTTCTTTTTTAATGGGAAGCTACACTTGAGACTGTGAGAGCCACCTCTTTTTTTTTTTGGTACTTATTATTATCTATTTATTTATTATTATTATTATATTATTATTATTATTATTATATTATTATTATTATTATATGAGTTTCTATTATTATTATATAAAAAAGTATACTTAGTAATATATTAAAAATATTAAAAATAATTTTTTAATTGCCGAGTCCCGCTGCACCCGCACCCACCTTTTTCAAAAATTGTCGTGTCCCGTACCTACACCCGAGTCCCGAAATGCACCCGTGCTTCATAGGAGTCAGCAACAAGATCAGTGGCAAGGTCAACAAGAGGATCAACTAGGGCTTCCTCAGGGCCTTCTCCTTCGTTGCCACCTTCCACCTAGCTTGTTCAGTTTCCCTGTCAACCGTCATCTCCTTGTCAATCGCCTCTAAGTCCATATCAGAGTAGTCAACAGCGTCGAAATGATACTTTATCTTCCACCACCGTAAGAGCTCAAAACCTTTGAAAAACTTGCCAAAGGTGATGATATCGAAAGCTTGGGACAACAGGAAATCAACCACGACATTCTCACGCTCTTCTGAAATATTCAGCTTCATCAAAGCAATTTCCTTGTCCTTCTGAACAACAAGCATCCTCTCCATCCTCAATTGATCAATAACCTCCTTCAGCTTGGCCTTAGCCTCGTTGGCCTGGTCCATTGTTTCGATCAAGTCCTTCCTAAGCTTGGAACTCTCAACCTCAGCCACCTCAGCCCTCAAGTTGACCATCACAACCTTCTCCTTCATAGCAAGGTAATTAGTGGTCAAGCGCAAGGACTACCCAAGAACATATGGAAAACAATCACATCTAAAGCAAACAACAAAAGGAGAAGAATGCAACTATTTAAGAAGACCTCACCTATACGAGCTTGTGGATATGAAGACTGACGAGTTCATACGAAGGGACAGAAGACAAAGCCTTGAGCTCATCATCAGAGAGGACATTGTGAGCCCATCCAATTTCTGTGGCCGGACCAGTCTAAACACTATCACCCTTCTTCTCATTCCCTTTACGAGTCCAAGGTAGGGAAGGCAACTCTTCAATCAATGCGGTGGGAGAAAGAGCCACAGGGGTACGGACCAAGCTGGAATAACGATCCCAGTATTACTCCTGGTCTTCACCTTCTTAGCTGGTGGCTTGGAAATCTTGGACAAAGGTTCATCTCTCTTCCCTTTTACCCGAGCGTACTTGTCAGCGCTAAAGCGAGTGGCCATATCTACAAAAGACAAGGAAACCGTCAAGTAGTCAATGCTTAAGGAAAAATCCAAAGCAGCCCGAACCCGCTCCTGATATCACTTTTCAGTCTTGGACGAGTTTTCGCTATAAAAAGAAGCAGGTTAGAACAAGGAAAACATGCATGACCGGACAACTAAAAGACCGAAAAGAAAGGAAGAACACACCAACTGTGGGAACTTCTCACATACGTTGCCTAGGCACCTTGCCCCAAAACCTCGTCATAAGTGGTCTCCC
Organism: Quercus suber; assembly: GCF_002906115.3. Lineage (NCBI taxonomy): Eukaryota > Viridiplantae > Streptophyta > Magnoliopsida > Fagales > Fagaceae > Quercus > Quercus suber. The sequence goes on along the minus strand of NW_027069781.1, from coordinate 411,751 downwards.
AACCCTTTCCATAGACGAAGAAGTATCTGGACTTCCAATCACGAAAAGAAAAAGGGAGATCTCGGACAAAACTTAGACATCTTATCCAAAGGTTGAAACTTGAAATACCCATATTAGGTTGAGGGTTTTAGAAGGTAAAGGTGCAAAAACTCATTCAACTTTAACATGCTCCCCTCATAAACAAACACCCAGATCGACATGACACTCAAAACCGTCCGCCAAGTGTGTGGGACAAACTGACCAGGAGCTATTTTAAAGTAATCTAACAACTCGTGAATAAAAGAATGAATGGGAAAACAAAGGCCACAGAGGAAATCGACCTCATAAAAACATACATGACCATGGGCGAAAGCACAAGCCTTCTTGTCACAACGAGGAAGATGTATCTTTGTCTCATTAAGTAGCTAAAAGTGCTTCCTAAAACTCCTTATATATTTTTCCTCCAAAGTGCACTCCTCAACCAAAGCCTGAAAAGACTTTGATGGAGAAGACGAAGAAGGGACAGACACCGCCGTGTCCACCTCTATACCCAGTTATCACTAGATGACAACCCTGTATCATCATGCTCACTCGACCTTACCTCGGCTCTTTCCCCTACCATCTCACTCACTGTACATTGTTTTTCCGAAGAACAACAAGTCAAAGGGTAGAGCTCATTCAAACCCGACCCAAAAATAGAATCTTGAGGCACAAACTGCCCTACCTGAGGACTATGGCCACTAGGAGACTCAAGAAAACCCCTAACCTAGCAAAGAAAAAAAAAACGAAGGGGAATCTAACCTAACGGCAGCGTAATCGACCATGAATAAAGCAAAGATTAGGAGGAACTTATCAGAAAACGTAGAGAGAGAACTCAGAAACTTGGAGAAGACAAAAGGTCAAAAAGGGAGATGAGAGGTTTTGTAAGGAAAGACATGAAGTTAGAGTGGGAAAACCGAAAACACCTCATTTGCACGTCCAACCAATGAATGAATGACATGTGGCCACGACCAGATACGTGGCATGAAATGCATTCAATGCAATGTAAATGGCATCAACAAATCCTTGTCATATGTAGTGCAAACCATCATTATTCCTACCATCGTCCAAAGATACGATGGAGGAATAAGGGGGCAAGTGACAAGTACTGAAATTATGAGTTCGTCATAGAGCTGATGAACCTTCAATCCACAGGCTCATCCATATAGGTGACGAGCATAAAGTCCACAAGGTCATCATACGAGAAGATGACTATACAAAATTAATGACGCAACCATCAATAGTTTTGTAACCGACAAGCTCGAACGGTTAGAAAGGCCAATCATGAGCTAGTCAAACCACCATTTAAGCTCAAGCAGACATTACTCAAACAACCAAAAGAGCCATTAAGTGGCCAACAATAGTTACACTAATAATAAGGCTCCCAACAACTATATCAAGGCTATAAATAAGTCACCAAACACCATAAACAAGGTACACAATCCTAAACACACAGAATTACATTCTTATTCTCTAAGAGATATTGAGAACTCTACTAACTTAATCATCGAAGAATCGTTGGCTAACACCACTCTAGTGTCTTTCTCTCCCATCTTTGCAAGGATCATAACCTCGTCATAAGCTCCGACGAGGCTATCAATTAATGACCATTCTTGGCTTCATCAGACATAGTGATCATGTGTTTCTACTTTTTTGAATTCTTTAATTTGTAAGTCGTTTTGTGTTTATTATGTTTTGATTTACATAGTAATTCAGGTTTTGAATATAATAAATTATTTACACTTTGTAAAATTTTTTTAAAAAAATGGTAGTTTAATTTATTTAATGATCTTTAGGACAAACCTGTTAATTTAGTTGCTATGCTTTCTGTGAAAGATTATTCTATCTGCTTCATATAAATCAAACTTATTGATATTAGTTCTTGTTGTTAGGTTCTAAATGTTTAGAAAAATTGGCAAATCGTAAACACAAACTTGTCTAGATATAGATCTTAGAGTCTATAGGTTTTATTAGACAATGCTCAAGGTGATTCAAGTCAAGATTCAAGAACATACAAGCTGCAGAAAGAAGACTTCATATTCTGCCTAGTTCGATCGATCGAAGAACAGGCTCGATCAATCAAAAATCGTATTTGCAAAATTTTAAGTCGGCCCAAACAGCAGCTTAAGCCCATTAAGGATTAAGGTTTCAGATCTACTTCTCCCACTATATAAAGGAAATCCTAAGCCACGTTTTTGGGACTCTTGAGAGAGAGAAGAGAATGCCTCTTTTGTATCTAGGGTTTTGTACCCAAACCTCTCTAAGTCTTTGTTGCTCATATTTTACGATTTGCGTGAATCTCTTGTGAGATCATTGAGGAACTTTGCTTCACATAAACTTAGGGTTTTCAAGGTAGAGATTATTTCAACATCTTGATGATCAACTCGGTTGCTGCCATTAGAACTTAAAGAATAACAAGCATGGGTGCTTGTAGGTGATTGGAGAATCCAAGAAAGAAGGAGTCTATGGATTCGGAGCTTGCACATGGTCGTGTCAATAAGTTCTACTGGTGGGTAGCATTAGGAAGTTAAGCGGGGAGCTTGTAAGTCCTTTTGTATGAACTTCAATTCTTTCGCATAATGGATTCAAGTTTACCTTGAAGATAGCTAGGTCAAATCCTCCCTAGGTTTTTACCATGTGGTTTCCTGGGTGATCATATCATTGAGTTATTTATTATTCCGCTACTTTATATTTTTGATATGATTGTATGTTTGTGATAACCTAGAATTGCATAAATTAACTAAGTTATTCACTTGGCTAATTAACTAGGTTAATCTGGTTGGTTTAAGGGGTCTAAATTTCTAGCAAGTGGTATTAGAGCGGGTAGCTCTTCTGTTTTAGATCTTTTGATCTAAGAGCTGATCCTTGATCCCTATTATCATAGATAATTTGAAGTGTCTTTCTACTCATGTTTGTGATGTTTTGAATAAAAATGACACTATTGTCTCTGTTGACTTTTTTGATACTTTTGAAACTCTTCATAAGGAATTATCTAAATCTTTGAAAATTCCTAAGAAATTCAAGGAAGAGTTAAAATTGGCTAATCTTGAAAAAGANTAGAGAGAGAACTCAGAAACTTGGAGAAGACAAAAGGTCAAAAAGGGAGATGAGAGGTTTTGTAAGGAAAGACATGAAGTTAGAGTGGGAAAACCGAAAACACCTCATTTGCACGTCCAACCAATGAATGAATGACATGTGGCCACGACCAGATACGTGACATGAAATGCATTCAATGCAATGTAAATGGCATCAACAAATCCTTGTCATATGTAGTGCAAACCATCATTATTCCTACCATCGTCCAAAGATACGATGGAGGAATAAGGGGGCAAGTGACAAGTACTGAAATTATGAGTTCGTCATAGAGCTGATGAACCTTCAATCCACAGGCTCATCCATATAGGTGACGAGCATAAAGTCCACAAGGTCATCATACGAGAAGATGACTATACAGAATTAATGACGCAACCATCAATAGTTTTGTAACCGACAAGCTCGAACGGTTAGAAAGGCCAATCATGAGCTAGTCAAACCACCATTTAAGCTCAAGCAGACATTACTCAAACAACCAAAAGAGCCATTAAGTGGCCAACAACAGTTACACTAATAATAAGGCTCCCAACAACTATATCAAGGCTATAAATAAGTCACCAAACACCATAAACAAGGTACACAATCCTAAACACACAGAATTACATTCTTATTCTCTAAGAGATATTGAGAACTCTACTAACTTAATCATCGAAGAATCGTTGGCTAACACCACTCTAGTGTCTTTCTCTCCCATCTTTGCAAGGATCATAACCTCGTCATAAGCTCCGACGAGGCTATCAATTAATGACCATTCTTGGCTTCATCAGACATAGTGATCATGTGTTTCTACTTTTTTGAATTCTTTAATTTGTAAGTCGTTTTGTTTTATTATGTTTTGATTTACATAGTAATTCAGGTTTTGAATATAATAAATTATTTACACTTTGTAAAATTTTTTTAAAAAAATGGTAGTTTAATTTATTTAATGATCTTTAGGACAAACCTGTTAATTTAGTTGCTATGCTTTCTGTGAAAGATTATTCTATCTGCTTCATATAAATCAAACTTATTGATATTAGTTCTTGTTGTTAGGTTCTAAATGTTTAGAAAAATTGGCAAATCGTAAACACAAACTTGTCTAGATATAGATCTTAGAGTCTATAGGTTTTATTAGACAATGCTCAAGGTGATTCAAGTCAAGATTCAAGAACATACAAGCTGCAGAAAGAAGACTTCATATTCTGCCTAGTTCGATCGATCGAAGAACAGGCTCGATCAATCAAAAATCGTATTTGCAAAATTTTAAGTCGGCCCAAACAGCAGCTTAAGCCCATTAAGGATTAAAGTTTCAGATCTACTTCTCCCACTATATAAAGGAAATCTTAAGCCACGTTTTTGAGACTCTTGAGAGAGAGAAGAGAATGCCTCTTTTGTATCTAGGGTTTTGTACCCAAACCTCTCTAAGTCTTTGTTGCTATATTTTCGGTTTGGTGAATCTCTTGTGAGATCATTGAGGAACTTTCTTCACATAAACTTAGGGTTTTCAAGGTAGAGATTATTTCAACATCTTGATGATCAACTCGGTTGCTGCCATTAGACTTAAAGAATAACAAGCTGGGTGCTTGTAGGTGATTGGAGAATCCAAGAAAGAAGGAGTCTGTGGATTCGAGCTTGCACTGGTCTGTCAATAAGTTCTACTGTGGGTAGCATTAGAAGTCAAGCAGAGAGCTTGTAAGTCTTTTGTATGAACTTCATTCTTTCGCATAATGGATTCAAGTTTACCTTAAGGATAGCTAGTCAAATCCTTCCCAGTTTTACCGTTGGTTTCCTGGGTGATCATATCATTGAGTTATTTATTATTCCGCTCTTTATATTTTTGTATGATTGTATGTTTGTGATAACCTAAATTGCATAAATTACTAAGTTATCACTTGGCTAATTAACTAGGTTAATCTGGTTGGTTTAAGGGGTCTAAATTTCTAGCAAGTGGTATTAGAGCGGGTAGCTCTTCTGTTTTAGATCTTTTGATCTAAGAGCTGATCCTTGATCCCTATTATCATAGATAATTTGAAGTGTCTTTCTACTCATGTTTGTGATGTTTTGAATAAAAATGACACTATTGTCTCTGTTGACTTTTTTGATACTTTTGAAACTCTTCATAAGGAATTATCTAAATCTTTGAAAATTCCTAAGAAATTCAAGGAAGAGTTAAAATTGGCTAATCTTGAAAAGATGAATTGATTGTGAGATTGGATGAATCTAATAAAAAGAATGAATTTTTGAGAAATCAAATTTCCTCTCAAGATGAGAAGATGAAAAGCTTGAACAAGAGTTAGTTGAATCTAAAACTAAAATTAAAAATTTGACTAGTACCAAGCCTACTGTTGATAACAGAAGTGTTTTTGTTTCTCTTAAGCCTAAGACTGAGAAAGTTTATATCCCTCATTTCAAGAGGAATAATAAAGAGAATGCTTATTTTGCTAGGTTAGATAAATGTAAAAGTTCTGATGTTAACGCTGAAATTTCTAAACCTATGTCTAAACCTGCTGCTAGTGTGCAAAAGAAATCTATTTTTGTGCCTACTTGTTACCTTTGTGGTGTTGTTGGTCATATTAGACCAAATTGTTATTTGTTGAAGTAAAAACCAAAATCTAAGAATAGATTTGCTGTTAGGAATACTGATGTTCCTAAATTTGTTCCTGTTTGCCACTTTTGTGGTGTTCGTGGTCACATTCGTCCTAATTGTCATGTTTATGCGTTTTGTTTAGTGTTTCAGGAAATATACAGGTTGATTCAATTGAGTTGCTGTCTATACTTGCAACTGATGGATAGTAGTTAGGTTGAATTTGTTGTAATGGGCATTTTATTGTATTGGGTTGTTCTTGTATTTGGGCATTTCATTTTGTATGAAAGTTTTGTCACGAATTTCCAAAGGGGGAGTTTGTTAGGTTCTAAGTGTTTAGAACAATTGGCAAATCGTGAACACAAAATTGTCTAGATATAAATCTTAGAGTCTATAGGTTTTATTAGACAATGCTCAAGGTGATTCAAGTCAAAATTCAAGAACATACAAGCTGCAAGAAGAAGACTTCATATTCTGCCTGGTTTGATTGATTGAAGAACAGGCTCGATCGATCTGCAGAATTTTAAGTCGACCCAAACAGTAGCTTAAGCCCATTAAGGATTAGGGTTTCAGATCTACTTCTCCCACTATATAAAGGAAACCCTAAGCCACGTTTTTGAGACTCTTGAGAGAGAGAAGAGAGTGCCTCTTTTGTATCTAGGGTTTTGTACCAAAACCTCTCTAAGTCTTTGTTGCTAATATTTTGCGGTTTGTGTGAATCTCTTGTGAGATCATTGAGGAGCTTTCCTTCACATAAACTTAGGGTTTTCAAGGTAGAGATTATTTCAACATCTTGATGATCAACTCGGTTGCTGCCATTGGAGCTTAAAGAGTAACAAGCGTGGGTGCTTGTAGCTGATTGGAGAATCCAAGAAAGAAGGAGTTCGTGGATTCGGAGCTTGCACGTGGTCATGTCAGTAAGTTCTACTGGTGGGTAGCATTATGAAGTCAAGCAGAGAGCTTGTAAGTTCTTTTGTATGAACTTCGATTCTTTCGCATAATGGATTCAGGTTTACCTTAAGGATAGCTAAGTCAAATCCTTCCCAGATTTTTACCGTATGGTTTCCTGGGTGATCATATCATTGAGTTATTTATTATTCCGCTGCTTTATATTTTTGTTATGATTGTATGTTTGTGATAACCTAAAATTGCATAAATTGACTAAGTTAATCACTTGGCTAATTAACTAGGTTAATCTGGTTGGTTTAAGAGGTCTAAATTTCTATCACTTGTATTTTTCAACTTTAAATATTCTTTATAAAAAAATTAATTTGAGAATAAAGAAAGGAGTTGGAGTTTGGGTCAAGGCGGGCCATGGCCCCCCTTGTCCCAATCTGGATTTGTCACTAATGTATTGCAAGTGGTGGATTTGAATACATCCCATGCAACTTTATCCTTTTAAATTCCACTACAAAACAATTAATTGAAAGGTGAATTCTAAGATATTTGTGCTCTAAGATATTTGTGCAATATGAATGATTATTAAATTTTTGTGGCATAAAAAATATCCAAGAGAAATTACTTACTATTACTAACCAGGTTAGTTATATATATATATATATATGAGAAATTGGAGGCCAACTATTTAAATTCTTAGTCATGAGATATTCTGAAAATCTTACAAATAGACAGCGTTTAAAATAGATTTTGGACCCTGTATATTTACAACATGTTTATCACAATCCAATGAAAGGGCATCCTTAGTGGGGTAATCCCCCACACGGGTTGGTATGGGCGGGCCTGCTATGAAAGGGCGTGCTCTCCCTGTTGCCACCTGACACCTTGCCCGGGGGCTGGCTAGAGTAACCTATCTAACCCCCATTTTTTCATTTTCAAAAAAAAAAAAAAACAATGAATCCACCACCACCGCATGCCCCCAAATGGACAAAAAAACCTTTATTTAAAATTTAAAAATTTAAAAATATATATATTAATAAAAAAGAAAAACAAATAAAAACAAAAATGATCCCTAGTCATACTCAATACACTAGTCATACTCATTTTGATGTAATAAGTTTTGGTTAGTTGAATCCGGACATAAAGGAGCTTGGTTTGACAATGACTCGCCTTTGTTAAGGACAAAGTATTAAGATAGGTCAAGCCGCCTAACCTGAACATTATCTACACCAATATATTAATTCCCAATTCCCATTCTTCTCTTGCACACTAACATATAATCCTCCTATCACCCATTTCTAAATCTCTTCTTGACCCACAAACACAATCATGGATGAAGCTTTAGCCATGGACGATGACGATGCATGAGCTCGATCCAGGATGGCATGGCGATGCATGAGATGGATCCATAAATGGGTTTCGATTGGGAGGGAGAATTATTGTCTATAGCTGGTGCAAACTTTGATATATGTTGAGGTATTTTATCGTCAAGTCGGTCATAGTCATGGTAGCTGTGACCTTGTTCCTTCTGGTGCTTCCACTCGTGTTGCCACCGCTGCCTCCACCGCCATTGATGCTTTTGCTTGTTCCGGTTATGATTTTCTCCCTTCTTATTTTCTTGGCACTGTCTCAACCACCACTTCCCAATATCGCTATCCTTTGTGTTTGATACAAAATGTACATATGCTTCTCTTATTTTCAATATGATATTGAGAACTTCAGTAATATGTTTAATGCCTCGGGCTTTTTCTAAAGAAACTCTTGGTGGATTATAATATTAGAGATGTTAATCTTTAACTAGTTCAAGTTGCTTGCTTTTGGAGTTTGCTTATTGGTTAAGTTGCAAATGGATGATATCTTCTTGTTGAATTTGAAGTCTGAAAGAATGCCTTGAAGTCTGGTTAGTAGAAGATTTAAAATGGTTAAATTGACAAAGAAAGGATTAGGTTTGCCTTCTTTCGTTTTTAGAGACTTGGCTTGTGTTGAAGATTAGATAAAAAGCTAGCTAGCTCTACACGCTTTCCTTTGCTTTTGTCAACAATATACGAATACGAATTAAAAAGGAGATTGAACAAATGGTCAAAGAAATAATGGAGAAAGGTATTTATTCACTTTCTTTCATGCCAGACAACTATGGATTTTGCTAATCATATGATAAATCACTTTAACGCGTGTCTGTTTCATATACTAGGATAAAATTTTTTGATCGAGCTTCAAGAAAGTAAATGCATAATCAATTTGATTCATTTGAAGAAGTGAAAAAGGTAAGAAATTTATAATTAAAGTTAGATGGATAGAAATAGTGAAGAAGGATATTCTTTATATATATATATATATATAAAAGGAGATCTAGGTAAAGTATGTATAATGACACTACAACAGCTAAGCTCGGTAATTAAGGTCAAAACCATAGCAATATATCCCCAAAAAAAATTGTCATGATATGTTTACTAAATTAAGGTTAGGAAAAGCTAGTTAAGAACTTAAGATTGGAGTTGTTTGTGATATTAATTAGAAGGGAAAAAACAGATTCATATCTAATTTCACTGAGATTAAGACACCCTTGAATGAAAGCTTGTTGAGCTCAGCATGTTAAAGAAATACTGAAAATTCATGGTGGAAAAAAACGATTCCAATGTGTGCATTAAAAAATGAAACTGATCCACATTATTCATTATTTTAATTGAGTATTGCTTTATTCAAGATGATTAATCCCACTGCTTTTCTTGGAATTTATATGAACATATAAATTCAAAGGTAAGATAAAACTCTAATGATATATCAAAAAAAATTTATTAAGTATTAACCAATAAAATTATTGATTATTAAATTTCTGAATATAGATCTTCTTTCCGATAGATGCTTGTTGAGTTAGAAGGCTAAAGAAACCTCACAAATCTCACAAGAGCAGCTCACAAGACTTCCAAGAACTTCTAAAATGTATTTAGGATTTTCCTTTTATACCTAGTAGTGTTGGACACAAACCCTATCAAAAATCCGAGGGTGGAGGAGGTGGAAAAGATCTCCTATACTCAGACAAATCTGCTCTCAAGGCAGCAACATCTGTGATAATCTCATCTAGTAACTGTTCATGAGTGCCTAAGTCATCATAAATGTCTCCATCATGTCATGGAGAGAAGGAGATAATCTAGAAGGACCAATAGCATCTACATCCAAATCAGCATCATACTCATCATCATCATTAGGAACAGCAACTGTGGGGTCAATAGGTATATCCTCAGTAAGAGGATCAGTAGGAGCATCCTCAGTTGTAGACTCTACTCTCTGTCTCTTTGTTGTACTAGCACTTGGTTCAATAGTCTTCTTCAATGCAAAACATTGTTTAAGGAAGGTAGCCCCTATAGGTGCAGTGAGATGGACCAACTCTAGGGAAGGAAAATGCTCTAACTCTAAGAAGTCTAAGATCCCACAAATAAAGACTAGAAAGAATAGATGTTGTTTCCTAGATTTGTTCCTATGTACCTCAATGATGGTTTGAATAAAGAGAGATAGAAAGCAAATGGAACCATAAGTGATGAGAGCATACAAAAAGATACACCTATCTATAGGAATGGTATAAACATGAGAAATATGAAAGATGTTATGACATGCTATCCTAAACAACAAATAGTTAACCTCAGTTAACTAACATGAATGGAGTCTAGGCTTAGAACCGCAAGAGATCTTTCACAAAGAAGAGACATGAAATCATCCAAGGGAGGAGACTCAATGTATGGATAAGTAGGTCTCTGAACAAGAGGCACTTGAAGAGCTTCAGATACTATTTGTTTAGTAATCTGAAATTCTTCACCTCGAGTCCAAGTAGTCAAGTAGTGACCACCGGATGAGGTAGAATAGATAAAGAGATTCGAGTAGAATTCTCTAATTAAAGTAGTAGGAGGAGGCATAAGGTCGGAACACAGTGGTAACCAACTCCTTGACTCTAGATTGTGTTTGACATAACAGTCTAAGTCATCTAAAATAACCTACCTTTCAACCTAGATAGACCTATACTGTACCAATGGCTCAAACTCTTGAGCATTATGGAGAGTACAAAACCTAGTTTGATCAAAATCCTCAATAGAGGCAGAAGTGGACCCTACAACACGTTTTTCTTTGGTTTTGATATTTCTAGATTTCTTAGGGGCTATTTCTAAGATCTAAAGAGGGGGGAAAACACAAAACCAAGGCAGACTTCATTAGAGAAAGAGATAAACAAAAGATATATGCAATCTTTAAAATCTACATGATGCATGAAGCATAGACTCAAATGATGCATGAACTAATGCATTAAGGTGTTCAATTTTTCACAATTTTGGAAAATTAAGAAAATCAAGTTTTATGAAAAAACTCCAATTTATGAAGAACATAAACCTAATTTTTCAAAACACAAAAATTGACAAATTGAATATCACAACAAGTTCAAAACTTGTTATAATCAAACAATTAATCTGTTAGGTTCTAAAAGTTTAGAACAATTGGCAAATCGTGAACACAAACTTGTCTAGATATAGATCCTAGTGTCTATAGGTCTTATTAGACAATGCTCAAGTTGATATAAGTCAAGATTCAAGAAGATACATGCTACAGAAAGAAGAATTCAAAATCTGCCTAGCTCGATCGATCGAGAGACAAGCTCGACTGATCGAAACACATATCTACAGAATTCTATTTCAGCCTAAACTTTACTTAAACCCATTGGGTTTTAAGTAAAACACTACTAGTATATAAAGGAAACCCTAAGCATGTTTTATTAAGGCTTTTCTGAGAGAGAACAGTGTGCCTCCATTGTATCTAGGGTTTTGTACCCAAAAAGCTCTCTCATGTCTTCTACCGATGTTATTCCTTGAAGAATCTCAAGATCCGATGTTGTAGAAGTAGCTGCCTTCTCTAGTCATTAAAGGTGCTGATGATCTAAACCTTTAAGAGTGGTCTTGGAGTCACAAACAGGAGAGTTTGTGTTTTTTATCATAAATGTGGGAGCTTGTGTTGCAAAGGTCTAATAAAGAAGGAGTCTGTGGATTCGGAGTTTGCACATGGTTGTGTCCGTAAGTTCTACATGCGGTAGCAATAAGATGTTAGTGGTCTAAGTCTTATTGTAAACTTCAATTCTCTATAGTGAATTTGCTTTTTACCTTGAGGATAGCTAAGTTAAATCCTCCCCAGGTTTTTTACCAGTTTAGTTTTCCTAGGTGATCATATCATTGTATTCATTAGTTTCCACTACTTTGCATGATATGATTGTTTTGTTTTAACCTAGATCTAAATAATAAACCTAAGTATTCACTTGGTTAATTAATTAGGTTAAACAAGCTAGTTTATAGGGTTCTAAAACCTAACGTAATCAATAACAATGGTCAATTTTACTCAATTTTTCCCAATTGAACAAAATCCCCAAATTTCTCAAGAACATATGAACCCTAATTTCAAAAAATTTCACAAACCATGAAATTTTTCAAATTAAAGCAAAGGAATCATGTATATATCATGCATAGGCAAAAACTCAATAATCATTTTAAAACAAAACACTCAAAAACACCAACCCCCACCCCCCCCCAAATTTCTCAAGTTTGAAAATTTCAGAAATTTTAATGATTTATGCATGAAATGTATGTGAATTGATTAAAAAAAAAAAGGTAAAAGAGTCATATCTATTATGTAGAAGAAAACCCTTAAAGCTTTGACTTGAAAAAAAAAATTGTTCTATGAAGGGATTGAGAGGAATCGAAGAAAAGAAGTGAAAAGGACAAAAACTGATCTGTCAAACCCTTTGAAATTTTAAATTTTCAAATTTCAATCAATCGAGAGGAATCGAACAGCGATCAAAAGGGTGTTTTAAAAAAATTTTGACTAATCGAAGAGTAATCGAATAGGAATCGAGCGAGACAGAGACTTTTGGCCCTAAAACTGGACATTTTCGATCATTTGAGGATCAACTTCAATCGATCAAACTAGTGAAAATATTTTGAGATTTTAAAAACCTAGAAATTTTGCAGAAAATAGTTGAAAATCAATTTTTTATGATATGTAATGCGCATGAACATTTCCAGAAGTTTTCTAAAGCATTTTTCTCTCAAATTTTCAATTTTTTCGCACAAAAGAGGCAAAACTCAATTGATATAAAAACTTTTAAAAATATTTTCTTCAAATTCAACTCAAACCAAGGAAAAAGTATTAAGCATCACTTTATGAGTAATGAGATGGCCAAATTTGTCAACACACAGTCATATGTACAGAATTTAGCATTGATTTGCGTGTAGTACATATACACAATGCAGAAAATGTGATATGTAGATAGTAATGGAACAAATGTAAAAGCATTTTTGATTTTTTTTTTTTTTTTCTTTTGAGCACAATCAAAGAAATCAGGCATAGGCAAATAGGAGATAGAAAAAAAATACCATTATTACACTTTTGTTTTTTAGATAACACCTCGTTTTATCTTGCTATGCAAGTGCTACACCTTAACGAGCACGGCTTTTATGATTTGCACACAAGTGTTCATGATTAGTGAGTAACAGTAGTGAGATAGTTATTTATGATTTTCTCCTAGAATTTTCTAGTCCTAACAATCAAAATATGTGGCATCAAAATCAATACTGTTTGGTCAAAGACTATAAACTACTCACACAATTAAGCACTACATAGCACAAACTAGCAAAGTGCAAAAAGTAGCTCATTAAAGCTAAACAAGGTACATAGACATGAAATGTAAATTTTGTTGGCCAACCTTAATTACACATTTAGTGGTGTCAATACAATTTTTTTTTTTAATTTACTATTTTTTTTTTAACTTTAAAAACATCCTAATCAAAACCTAGAATGAAACGCAAAAACTAAAATCCTAAGCAAAACATTTTTGCCCAAAGAATCGAAAGATTAAGCATGAGGACCATGTCAAACAAACTCATTTATGCTAAGTCTTTTGCATCCACACTTTCTTAGATGCGGACCTAAAGTTGGAGTTTCTAGACACATGAGATTGTTGATCTACTCCAATAAGTGTCATGGGATCTTATGCTTTTGGCACGGACACTTTTGGCTTAGTTGCTTGCTTGCCAGCTTGCAACTTGAAGTAGTTTGGGTGAGTATGCCCAACTCCACCACAAAAGTGACAAAACCATTGAGGCTTGTGTTGTTTCTTACCTACAGGATGAGTAGATTTCTTGGATTTGGTGTCACTTAGATCTACCCTAATTTTCCTATTGCCACATTCTCTTCCTTATGGACCCTAACTTCTAGTTTAGGCATTGACACAGGAGGAACAAACTTGGTGGGAGTCACCACAGAAGACAAACCACTCTCAACATAACCTAACCCAGTCTTATCAAATGCAGATTTTTGAAATTTCAACATGTTATTAAGTTTAGAAGTAAAATTCCTATCAATTTGTTCTCTAGCAACAAGTAATTCATATTCTAAACTTTTAATATTTTTCAATCAAAGACATGTTCTCAATCTTAACAGCAATTATGAGTTCATTAGCATCAAACAATTTAACCAAAAGATTTTTCTTTTCATGTTCAAGAGTGTCTATCTTTTTCAATCCTAGGTCAACATTCATTGCATCTTTTGCTACAATCCTGCATAACTTATTGTAAGCCTCTTGCAAGTCAGCATTCTCAAAGAGTTCCCCATCAGAAGGTTTTCCTTAATAATTTCATGTTCACCAACTACAACAATAGCCCAAAAAAAAAATCCTTCTTCATCACTTTCAAACTAGTGACCATATTCTTCATCATCACTAAGAGTAACAGCAATAACTTTATCCTTTGATTTCAAGAATGTGGGACATTCAGACCTTACATGTCCATACCCTTGACAACCAATATACTATTGGCCTAAAGAGTTGTTAGAAGATTGAACAACTTTACCTTTGGGTTTTTTTGAGAAGTTGTTTTTAGTTGGTTCATTCTTCTTCACAATCTTAGAGTCAACACTATTTCGAGTTCCTGCCCTTCTATTATTGTTTCTCAAAAAGTTTCAAAAATTTTTGGCAAGGTAAGCAATCTCTATAGATGGGATCTCATCATCAAATTCACTCAGCTACATCATCTACAGATTTTAAGGCCATAGATTTGGATTTGTTAGTCTTGGGTAGGTTAGACTCATAAGATTGAAGGGATTGATAGGCCAAGAATGTATTGACCCCTTGTGATGAATTAATTGATTAATTAATCAAATTAACATGCAAACGCGTGGTACCACAAACAAATCACCAATTAAACTAAGTATGCAACAGAAATTAAATTGACACGGTGATTTGTTTACGAATGGGGAAAACCTACATAGCAAAAACCCCACCGGGTGATTTTAAGGTCACCACTCCTGAGAATCCACTATTATCACAACAAGCAATTACAAGTAAAGGAATCGCAGTACCTTATACTAACTTACAATTGAACCCTTACCCCAATACCCAATTCGACTTGTTCTGTAGTAACAATCTCTCCTTTTTAATGCACGGCTCCTAAAACGTGACTAACCAATTGCGCGGATCTCAATACACGACTTCAGTCACCAACTAGAGAAGGTTGTTAGCTGCAAAGTTCTCCAATTCATCACACGATGAAGATCGAGAAGATTCTTGGTCACAAAACCCTACGATGTACAAACACAGTAACTTCTTCACAAGAAAGATGAACTAGGGCAAATTCTCTCTCCGGTCACAATTTGCTTGAACAAACTTTGCTCAACACTTGTGCAACTTGTGTCCACCTTTGACGACCCTTAAAATAATCCTTTTATATGTCTAGGGTTGTGAGAAAAGAAAGCCTAAACACATAATCACGGATTGGAGTCAAAACAGAACTGAATCTCTGTTTTTCATAAACCTCAACAGATACCCTATCTGTCGAGTTGCTGTCGAGCCACGGGCTTCAACAGCTCTTCAAGCCTCAATAGATAGCTAGCTGTCGAGCTAGCTATTGAGCTTTAATGAGCAGCACTTTCTGCACTTAAATCTTGGACAGACTTGCATGGCTTTAACGCTTGAACTTGAAACAAGTTTCTTGAAGTATTAAACACATCCTAATCTACCCAAATACAACTAAAATGCATTTTCTCAAAGGATTAGCCAATTACATAAAGTAGTGACATATGTTTCTAACAAGTGAATCACATACGTCTTAACAAGGATCCTACAAGTTCCTCAACTGGGATGGTGTCAGTATCCTTACTCTCAGTCAAGGCAGTGACTCTGGGTCAAAAGTCTTCAATTAAAGATCTAAGAATTTTTCTCCCTATCTTAGGTTGCTCATATACTTCACCTAATTTAAAAGAAGAGTTAACTATGTCATTCAGTTTACATAAAACTCATTAAAATTCTCTTCATCTGCCATTCTAATGCTCTCAAACCTAGAGGTCAACTGTTGCAGTTTATTAATTTTTACTGCTTTGATGCCTTCATGCACAGTTTGCAGGATATTCCAAGCAATGTAGGCTATCTCTACATTAGAAATCCATTTAAGTTCTTCTATAGAAACAGCATTGAATATCACATTCATAGCCTTACTTATAAAGCTAGCTATTTCCTTTTGAGCATCAAACCATTGAGCCACAAGAGTGGCAAGTCTTTCCCAACCAATTTCCACAGACATCCATACCCTCTCATCCAAAAATTTCAAGAAGGCTTTAATCCTCACATTCTAGTACGCATAGTTATTCCCATCGAAGTGTGGTGGGATCATTAGAAAGTGACCATTCTATGATAGCAGTGGTCAAGGATCAACTCAAGGTAAAACTACATAATCAAGAGCTAACCCGCGCTAATACCACTTGTTTGTTTTGTTTAGACCCCTGTACACTCAAATTGTTTAAATTAATTAATTAACCAAGTTGATACTTAAGTCTATTATGAGATCTAGGTTAAATACAAACAATTATATCACTAAGTGTGAAAAAGTAAAGAAGACAAGCAATATGATTACCCAGGAAAACCAATGAAACCAACAATTTCAAGGTAAAAAACCTGGGGAGGATTTAACCTAATCTATCCTCAAGGCAACAAATTCACTATGATAGAATGGAAGTTTTACAATAGATTTTTCCCTAAATCTAAAGCTACCTCTTGCAGTACTTATTCACACGATCACATGCAGCTCCGAATTTACGGACTATTCTATCAGAATTTGTCGAACACAAACACCCCTGTTTTTTACTCAGAAATCCCACTTAAAGTTTTAAATCATCATTTATGTATGATCTTGTTTACAGCAACTTAATCCACTAGTTCTTGAATATAGATCTTCTTTTTGGTAGATGCTTGTTGAGTTAGAAGGCTATAGGAACCTAACAAATCTAACAGGAGTAACTCACAAGACTTCAAAGAACTTCTCGAACGTATTTTGGGCTTTCCTTTTATACCTAGTAGTGTTGCACACAAACCCTAAACGTTTTCGTGGGCTTTGGGCCTAATTTAAAATCTGCAAAAATCAATCTACAATCAGTCGAGCCTTGCAAAATTTGAATTATTTTTTCTACAATATGACTGTTCTTGAATCTTGACTTGAATCGTAATGAGCAATGTCTAACACTTAAACTAGACACGTTTTTGTTCTCAGTTTACCAACTTACATAAAATTAGAATCTAAAAATTTATTCCTAAATATTTAGAACCTAATATATTAAAACTTCTAGAAAAAAACAAATATAGTGTGCTTTGGTTAATCTTAGGCCTAAGCTTACTTTGGCATAATATTTACTTATGTTATGCAATACTTATGTACTTGTGTACTATATTTCTTTTGGTAAATTACAATTTCATTAATCCAAAAGCAGAACAATCGTCACACCTACATGATTTTAGCAAAGCATGAGGTAGATTGTAATTTTAACAAAAGAAACTAGCTTTAAAAGCAATAGAGTTAGAGTTTATATATCATTAGGCACCCTAAACCTGCCCACCCATAACTGGCTTTTATATATTGTTTCTTGATTTGGACAAGAGGTATACTTATCCTAAAGGCTCAAAAGTAGGCACTTTCATCTAGACCTAGGTGTAGTCTACGGGTCATGTGAGACAAATATGGAATGCAACGTAGGCATGTGAGCATGGAAGCATAGAAATAGGCAACAATATCAGCATGTTAGCATGGTAGAGACAAAGGCATGTGAGCATTCAAGCATATAAGAATATGAGCGTACGAGCATATGAATATGTAAGTGAGAAAATACAAAACAACAACATCCAAGTGTGTGCATGTGTATACCCAATCATACATGTACACAGGCACATGCATATGGATACCAAACAGAGTCGAGTCTCACTTTAATAGGTGTTTAACTTATGAGAATTGAGTATTTATTGATGTGGAATCTTCATTAGTTGATATGTGTTTTCCCTTTATTAGACTTTAGTTGTCTTGATTTGATATTAAGGATCTCACATCTTTTAAGGCTTAAGAAGATTTGATTAATTAGGGTTTGATTGACTTGACTTCTGATGTTACCATTTTAATTCAAATCAATTACCTTGATTGCATTAAAGTTCCCTTTGTAATACTTTCCTTATATTTAAATAGCCAATTAATCTCAAATGAAATGAATGCTAATTGACTATTGACTTTAAGTTTAGAAAGTATTTATGTCTTTTAAAATTTGGAATGTTTCCTTTCTTGTCTCTAAGACTTTTAGTTTCCTTATTGTGTTCAAATTAGAATTAAATACTGGATCAGAGAGAAGAGAAAGAGTGAATTAGGGTTTTAAAATGGAAAAGGAAAGAAAGAAAACATTTTGGGTATTTTGCATTTATCATTAAACATAAAAGGAAACAAGAATAAATCAGAATATACACATTAAAGATTGATAAAACAAATAAGAAAAGATAATAAAACATGACATTAATGGTAAATAAAACAAAAAAGACAATAAATTTGGTTAGGGCCCAAATTGGTATAAGTCATGAGAAAGGTGAGTACACACTCTTCTATTGGTGTATGCACTTGAGATTTATTCCAGAAAAACAATCAAAGATGAACGCTAACCATTGAAAGAGTGCACACGCCACTCAAGAAGTGTGTACACGTCTTCTTGGGTGCATACTCACCCCGAGGTAGATTAGGGTTTCTACATGATTTTAACCAAAACAAGCAATAAATGGATTGAAATGAACACTATGAATATGTTACGGTGAAAAATGAGCAAATCATGGATTAAATAAACAATAAAAAGCATAAAAGAACAAGAATCAAGGAGGAGAGTGTAGATCATGGGAAGGATCCACATCTCCCCCTTGTAGCACTTACAATGATGTTTTTTACCAGCTCCTCGGCTGAAATCAACAACCGCTGTTGTGTGTGTGGAAGGATGAGTTGAATGACTTGATTAGGGTCAGCTAAAGACCCTAACTAGTATGTTTGCAAGCTTGAACTAACTAGAAGTGTGAACACGAATAAGAAAGAGACTACCTTCAAACCAACAAGGATCTAAAGATCAATCTAATACACAACCATTTTGTCCTTGTATCCTTAAAACTCTAGGTTTAGCTATTTTGAGGGAATTTTGACAGATGTTTTTGTAAGGCTTCTCTTTTCTAACCCATTGGGTGTTGAAAATGGGTGTATTTATAGTGGAAATGGGTGCCTAGGGTTTGATAACACATTTGGGTAGCTAGTTGATCCAACCAGTTGCCCTAGAATCTCATCAAAATGGAAATGAAGTGATTTTATGCTTTCTGTCTAGAGAATGCATATGCCACAAATTGGGTGTGTATGCATCATATACCCAGCATATGCAATCTTTGTCAGTCTTGGTCAAATTAGGTCAAATTTTCTTTTGGACTTTAGGCTTCTTACCTACTTCATAGTTGGGCTTAGGCTTGGACTGTATTGGGTCATATATTGGCTTGTCATCTTTATTGGGTTCCACACACGATGCTAATCATTTTGGTAGTGATTTGATTTCTCATCATTGGAACCTAGGGACTTGTCATCCTCAAAATGGGGTGTTTACAAAACATGTCAGAAGTAGGTCAACTTGCATGACCCATAATAGACACGTTTGACACGCCAATTTATTTGTGTCAATCCAAAATAATCCATTTAACACAACCCATTTAACTTGTATAACAAATAAATATTCATTTTATTTTAGATTTATCAAATACCTTTTATATCCAACCTATATTTTAAACTTATAAAGAAAAGTGAGTATCTACAAAAACTTATAAGTAATATAATTGTAAATTGAAACTTTACAAACCCTAGATCTCTGTAAGGTTGAATTTAATCAACCATTTTGTTGGCTTTATTCCCTGCCAATTTGCTTGTATTTCAGCACTTAAAAACCCTGTATTTAGGTGGGATTCATGTAAGGGTAGTGAGTGAGAGAGTGTAAAGAAATGCTCAAGAAAGTGCAAGAAAGTAGGGCTTTGCGGCTAGGACTCACAGGTGACTTACGACTGGCAAGCCGCCAAATTTAGCACACGGGTGAAGCGTGCGATAAGGTGAACAGTCTCGCCAGCTAGAGAACTACAGGACAAAAGGTCCAACCTGGCCGTTCTATTAGCTCGCGGCTTGAACTCGCGACTCAGCCAAGTCACGAGGCCAAGCCGCCAACCAGCTCTATTTTGAAAAACCTGACGTTTCACATTCTATCTCACCCTAGTATAAATACCCCTCATTCCCACGAAATGTAGAGAGCTTCTAGAGAGAATTTTGAGAGAGAAAAACAAGATTGCCTTATCCACAATCTTCACCTAAAAGACTCTTCAAATTCCTCTACTCTTTTTCTCTCCATTGATACATCCTTGAGAGGTTCTTGACCAAATCCTTTTCTCACCATACCTACGTCTGTGAGAAGGTTTTTTTGGTGCTAAGGGGAGCATTTTGGAAGGGACCAATGATTATTGGTTGATGCTATGGTTTATAGCGAAATCCGGTAAACTAGAGAAGAAAAAGATTCGGCACAACCTCGTTGGAGCAAGAAGCTTAGAGGGCTTAGGTACCTGGGTAAATTAGGCTTGAAAGGTCTATTGCTATTCATGTATCCCAACTACATTTTCTAGTGGATTATTGACTGCTTGGAGGGTAGCAGAGAGGTTTTACGCCGAGGGCTTCGGTTTCCTCTTCGATAACACATCGTGTGTTGTCCTTGTGTTTGCATCTCTCTTCCGTTATCTTTACCATTTAATTACTGCTGTGATTGTGATTATTTATGGTTTAGATTGTTTATCAATTCTGTTATAAGCTTGTTATCATTTTTCGCACATACATTATTTGATATAAAGCTTGAATTGGTAATTTGTTGTTTGGGGGTCTAAACGTTCATAGTGTTTTCAACGCTATTTGAACTTTCAATTAGTATTAGAGCAGGTGCACTTGTTGTGGTTTAAACACCTAAGTGCGATCCTAGACCCCTTTGGTTATGGATGTTTCTATGGAAAAGGCCATGCTGAATTGTGATTTAAATGTTTGTGAAAATGACTCTATAAGTATGTTTGAAGGGTGTACTAACAATGAAATCTTAGAGTTGTTAAAAACTAAGAAACATGCGAGGATGTTTGTTCACATGCTGAAATATTTCGAAAATAAGAATCACATCTTACACAATAGTCTATGTGAGTCTAATTCTTTGATTAAGAAGTACAAAAGAAGAAATAGAATATTGTGTGAAAAGGTTGATGATCTGAAAAAGAAGATTCAATCTAACAGATGCATGGATAATGAAAATAAATTTCTGTTTGATGGTCAAGAATGCTTGTCTCATGCTTGTCTATTTGTGCACACCTCATTGAAGGTTTTTAACTCATGCTTATGTATCTTGATAGTGGTTGTTCTCGTCACATGATAGGAGATAAATCACCATTTAAGACTCTCAAAGAGAAAGTTGGTGACTATGTGACATTTGGTGATGGGAGTCATGCTCAAGTTCTTGGCAAAGGGACTGTTGAAATACTGGGATTACCTTTATTAAAAGATGTGTTATATATCAAAGGTTGAAGGCAAATCTCTTAAGCATCACTCAAATATGTGATGAGGATTTTCTTGTCCAATTCTCAAAAAAGGGTGCTTAATCATTAACAAAAAAGGGATTCAAGTCTTGGAAGGAAATAAGACTACCGATAATTGCTATGGAGTAGTTCCTACAGCACCTATTTCATGTAGAAGTGCTCATGTTGACATGCTGGAACTTTGGCATCACAGATTTGGGCATACAAATTTCAAACAAGTTGCTAAGTTTCTAAACTCGAAGCAGTTGAGGGACTTCCAAAGTTTGGAAAGGTGGAGAAAACTATTTGTGGAGCATGCCAAATGGGAAAACAAACAAAGGCAAGTCATTACAAGGTGAATGTGATTGCTACCTCATGGTGTTTAGAGCTTCTCTATGTTGATCTAATGGGACCTACAAGAACGGAAAGTCTAGGAGGAAAAAGTTACATTATGGTCATTGTTGATGATTTCTCTAGATACACTTGGGTTGAATTTCTTAGAGAAAAATCAGAATCATGTGAAAAATTGAAAATTCTCTGCAAGAGGTTACAAAACGAGAAAGAAGTTCCCATTGTCAAGATAAGGAGTGATCAATGCAAGGAGTTTGAGAATGCAAGATTTGAGTTGTTTTGTGAAAAGAACGGAATCAAAAGGGAATTTTCAGCTCCCAAAACTCCTCAGCAAAATGGAGTGGTTGAAAGGAAGAATTGAGTGATTCAAGAAATGGCTAGAGTGATGCTACTCAACAAGCAAATTCCTCAAAAATTTTGGGGAGAAGCCGTGAACACTTCATGCCACATTGGTAATAGAATATTCTTCCAAGTGAGAACAAAGAAGACCGCCTATGAGATTTGGAATGGAAAGAAGCGAAAAGTAAAGTACTTCCAAGTGTTTGGAAGCAAGTGCTACATTCTAAATGATCGGGAGAACCTTAGGAAATTTGATGCTAAAAGTGATGAAAGTATTTTTCTTAGGTATTCTACTACTAGCCGAGCATATAGGGTCTTCAATAAGAGAACTAAGATGGTAATGGAGTCCATCAACGTGAAAATTGATGATGCCATAACTAAGGTAGAAATTGTTGACAATGGGGAAGGACAACACACTAAAGAACCCATTGTTGAGGCCAAAGCTCTTGATATAGAAGCCAAAAGAACTACACCAGAAAAGGAATCAACTCCCTTGAACACAAGAATGGAAACAAAATCAATGTCTAGAACATCAAGCCCTCTTGCTCCTCCAGAAGTTCATCCTCCCATCTCCCGGAATGATGAAGTCTCCACATCAAAGAAGCCATCATCAAGAGTGATCAAGAACCATCCTATTAGCAACATCATTGGATCGTTAGATGAAGGTCTTCATCTTAGAAAAGGGAACATACTCCTAGCAAATCATGTAACATATCATTGTTACCTTGCCCAATTTGAGCCAAAAAGGGTAGAAGAAGCTCTCTAGGATGAAAATTTGGTAGAATCAATGCATGAAGAGCCGAATCAATTTGTGAGAAATAATGTATGGGAACTTGCTCCTAGGCCTGAAAATGTTCATGTCATAGGCACTAAATGGATATTCAAAAACAAGACATATGAAGATGGAGAGATAATCAAGAATAAATCTCAATTGGTGGCACAAGGAAACACTCAAGTAGAAGGAGTAGATTTTGATGAATCCTTCACTCCTATGGCAAGACTTGAGTCTATTCGAATTCTTATGTCCATCGCATGCACCATGAACTTTAAACTCTACCAAATGGATGTAAAATGTGTGTTTCTAAATGGATATCTAAATGAAGAAGTGTTTGTTGAACAACCCAAGGGCTTTGAGGATCCTCACTTTCCTAAACATGTGTTGAGATTGAAGAAAGCCCTTTATGGCTTAAAACAAGCCCCTAGAGTTTGGTATGATCGGCTTACCCATTATCTCTTGGAAAGAGGATTCAAAAGAGGTTATGCTGATCGAACTTTGTTTGTTAAGAATGATGAAGATTACCTTCTAGTGGCTCAAGTATATGTTGATGACATTGTATTTGGAGCTACAATCAATGATCGGGCTATAGAATTTTCTAAGGAGATGAAGCAAGAATTTGAGATGAGTATAGTGGGGGAGATTACATTTTTCTTGGGCCTTTAAGTCAAACAAAAGAAGGAAGGCATATTTGTTTCACAAGAAAAGTATGCTAGAAATATTGTCAAGAAGTTTGGACTAGACTCCAAAAAGCATACCTCCACTCCCATGAGTAAGACCACAAAGCTGAATGTTGATTCTTCTGGGGTGGAAGTGAGTCCAACCTTGTATAGGAGCATTATTGGGAGTTTACTCTATCTTACTGCAAGTAGACCAGATATTGCATTTAGTGTTGGTGTTTGTGCTAGATATCAAGCTGCTCCAAAGCAATCTCACCTAACTGTAGTAAAGAGAATTATATGGTATATCAATGGTACTCCAGATTATAGATTGTGGTATTCCAAGGATTCAAATGCTTGTCTTGCTGGTTATTCCGATGCAGACTGGGCTGGTAGTGTGGATGATCGAAAGAGTACGTCAGGAGGTTGCTTCTACCTTGGTAACAATCTTGTCTCTTGGATGAGCAAGAAACAAAATTTCGTGTCTCTCTCTATAGCTGAAGCTGGATACATAGCCGCTGGAAGTTGCTGCACACAACTCCTTTGGATGAAGAATCTTCTTCATGATTACGGGATTCCTCAAGATACAATGTGTGTCTTCTGTGATAACACCAATGCCATAAATGTCTCTAAGAATCCTGTTCATCATTCTAAGTCAAAACACATAGAGATACATTACCATTTCATTAGGGACTTGGTGGAAGAAAAAGTTGTATGTCTTGAATTCATACACACAGACAATCAAAAGGCAGACATCTTCACCAAACCTCTCGATGGTCCACGGTTTGAATCTCTCCGTAAGACCATTGGTGTTGGTACAATTCCTTGAATCTCATGTGTGTTGTGTGTTTTACCTCTGTCTACTGTATCATCTTGGTTGCAAGGCACACACTACTTTGTTGGTTCATTGCATAGCATTTTTTTTTTTTGTTTGTTGTTGTTTTAAAATGTTTTTACATTTTTTTTCAAACTTTTCTTGCTTTTATTTCAAAATCCAAAAACGCATAAAAAGTAGAAAATCCAAAAAGTTTGATCGACTTTATTGAGTTTTGTCTCAAAGCATGTTTTGCCTTGTACCTTTGTGCATCTACGAGCATAGCTTGTCTCATATGCACTTCTATCATTATGGGAGAAATCTTGACTTCTATGTGATTGTTGTAAATAGATTTTCAATCTTGTCATGAATAATTAGTGAATGATTTTGTTGATCTTGAAACATGCATAGACATGTGCCTATATATCTTCCCACTCTTTATTTTGTTGTTTTTTCTTAGAGAGCTCACCAAATGTAAATCTCCAAATGAAAAGAGATTTTGAGTTGCAAAAGCTTGTCGCACATACTAGTATTTGACTAGGAAAAAGGGAAAGCGGCCAAACTAATATGTATGATGTCCAAAAAGCCAAAGGCTAACTCATCAAATTGAAATATTGAAAATTTCAGGCATCAATCTTACAATGAGATGTTTTGATTCAAAATGATCAAATGATATGATGTATATAGAGCCAAATGAATAGTTTCAAAGAAATGTTCTCAAGTTTATGTGGGGGGTCATATATGCATATTTCTATAATTGAGATGGGTCACATTATCTAGTACTAGTTGTGTATGCCTTGGTTGAATTAATCATTGAAACTTCACATTAGACTAAGGACTATCTCATTTTTGATATTCACACACAACACACAAGTCTATGTTCAATGAATACCTCATTCATTTGTGTGATTGTACTTGTGTAAATATGTTTTCACAAGCTCAATCTTTGTTGATCAAATACAAAAAGATTTTTGAGTGTTTTAGCTTATTTTTGAAAAATATTTTTTTTTTTACAAAAATGTCAAAAATTTCAAAAACAGTGTTGCCTTATTTTGGCGACTCAGTCGCGGGTTGGTCCAGTCGCGAGTCCACTCCGAGATTTTTCATGGCTTACTAGTGAGTCTAGATTTCAGTCGTGAAAAATACTTAGAAAATTTTTCAAAACTTGAGTTTTTATGTTTTTCGCGGCTCAATGTGGCGACTTGTTTGCGGGTAGAAGGTCCAGTCGCAAGGGGTATACAGAGATTTTCGTAGCTCCCCTAGCGACTGTCTCGTGGGTAGACCTTCCAGTCGTGAAAAACACTTAAAAAAATTTTCAGGAATATTAATTTCAAGGTGTTTCGTGGCTTACCTGGCAACTTACTGGCAACTTAACCCAGTCGCGAAAAACGCGTGTTTTGCATTTTAAAGACAGTTTTTCAAAACCATTTCAGTTTTCCCTCGATCTATTGTGACTATTCATTATCTTCATCATTTGAACTTCTCTCAATCTCACCGTGTTTGTGCATACATCACCATTGTTGTCCATCATTTCTGATTCAATCCTCAAGAAAATGTATGGGCTCTGTCTCTTACACAGTATTGTTCACATTTACTACTTATTCCTCTTATTTTGTATGGTTTATAGATATTTGTATATCTCTTGTTTGATCTTGTCTCTGATCTCATGTTTGAAATTGCTTTGTTTTGTTGGTGGTTATGTATGGATCTACTCTATCTTGAGTACACATTGTGATGTTTGTGGCACACACACACACTCATTTTCATGTTTGGAACCTAAATCCGAATTTTTTAGGGTTTCCCTCATTACCCATGTTTTGGAACTTTCCCAATGCTAATAGTGTTTAATGCCTTGTTTGGTTTTCTCTTTTGATAAAACATGACACAGGGAAAAAATGTCTCCATTCAAGATAGCAGCTGTAAAAGGGGGAAACAACAAAGGGAAGGAACATGTCATTGATGTTGATGAACTCTCGCCTAGAGCAAAAAGGACCCGCTCATCACCTATAGTGTTCGATCGCAACAAGTTCAGATCCTATGCTGCCTTTCAAAATCATGAAAATTTTTTCAAAAATGCTACACCGTTACTCGAAAGGGTCGTTGATCAACCCTCTCTTTTTGGCACTAACATTCCTCAATGGTTTGCTCACAAAAATTGGAATTACCTTCTCTCCGATATTGATGACGCATATAAGGACTTGGTCAAAGAGTTTTATGCCAATGCAATTGTTGAAGGCGAAGAACTTAAATGCTAGGTTAGACGAAAGAGTTTCTCAGTCTCTCCAACATATCTGGCTAAAATTCTTCACATCAATCGACCGATGTTTAAACAATCACCGATTTACGATGATTTGTGCCCAGACGAGGACCTACTCCAGGATGCTCTTAGAAAAGAGCTGGAATTCTCATCAAATGGGAACTCAGTCAGTATTTCCTCTCTTCCTCCAAAATTGAGGGTGCTTACAATCATCATGTTTCACAACTTGTACCCATTATCTAGCACCGGTACATGAACCTTAGTCGTGCCCTGTTTCTTCACGATCTGATCTCTGATGTTGAAATTGACATTTGTGCACACATTGTTCATGTCTTGCGCAAAACGGTTCTTCAAACTGAATCATGGATATGCATTCTGTTTTGCTGCCTTATTTCTAGGATACTAAAGCTCAAAGGTATTCATCCTTCAATAAATGAGTCTCCCTGCACAAAACTGGCACCAATCAACATGCTAACGTACAACGCTAGCATTGATCATAGTCAAAAGGGAATCAAAACAGAGACTTTAGCCTCTCACAGTGGTTCGCGCTCTAGCTCATCCACATCTGATGAGAAACTAGACAACATTGCGAAATCTGTCAACGAGTTAAGTGCCAAGATGTCTGGCCTTTCATCTATCTTGCACCATCTCAACATTCGATGGGATATGAAGTTCACCTCTATCCAAACTCAATTGGATCAAATTCAAAGAAAGTTAGAAGATGATGAGGACTAGCTATTCCATGACAAAAAGGGGAAGATAATGTTGGCAAAAGGAGTACAATGATAAGGGGAGAAACAACGGGATCAAAGGGGGAGATTTCAGCAAGAAGGACTATGTTTATTTTCTGTTTCTTTTAACTTTGTTTTGGTTTGTACCCATGTTGCTTTTGTAAGCTTTTAGGGTTTGTTTCCTTGCATTCGTAGGCTTTTATGGTCTGTACCATGCTTATGCAACCTTTATGCTTTGTTGCCTTGTACTTCTAGCTAAATATTATGCATTTTCTTTAAGTACTCTCACTCTTGTGCCCTTGTAGGATTTTATTCCTAGATGCATATACTTCATGTACTATGCATTGGTTGAATGTTGATCATTCAAGTTATTTGCTTTGTGCTTATTAGCTTGAATGTCCTGATGTTCATTCTAAGTGTGAATAAGCATTGTGGTCACTATCTTACAATGATTACTTGTTTGGTCAAGCCATGATTTATAACTTTATTCCATTTTGCTTGATCGCATTGTGCTTGCTCCATATGCATTACAAGTTTTCTACATACAATGAACTTATTGTGTTATTGTGTTTCAGGAGATGTTTTGGTCTTATGGTTCAAGAGCTTCATAGATTCTAGAGTTAGGTGTGAGTGAGTTTTCCAACTATTCCCAACTCACGCGTTAAGTCTAGAGTTTGTTGTAGGGTTTTGTCACGAAATAGCTAAAGGGGGAGATTGTAAGGTTGAATTTAATCAACCATCTTGTTGGCTTTATTCCGTGCCAATTTACTTGTATTTCAGCACTTAGAAACCCTGTATTTAGGTGGAATTCATGTAAGGGTAGTGAGTGAGAGAGTGTGAAGAAATGCTCAAGAAAGTGCAAGAAAGTAAGGCTTCGTAGATAGGACTTGCGGGTGACTCGCGACTGGCAAGCCGCCAAATTCAGCACATGAATGAAGCGTGCGAGAAAGTAAACAGTCGTGCCAGCTAGAGCACTATATGACAAAAAGTCCAGCCTAGCCGTTCTATTAGCTTGCGGCTTGAACTTGCGACTCAGCCAAGTTACGAGGCTAAGCCGCCAACCAGCTCTGTTTTGAAAAACCTGACATTTCACATTCCTACCTCACTCTAGTATAAATACCCCTCATTCCCACGAAATGTAGAGAGCTTCCAAAGAGAATTTTGAGAGAGAAACCCTAGAGAAAAACAAGATTACCTCATCCACAATCTTCACCTAAGAGACTTCAAATTCCTCTACTCTCTTCCTCTCCATTGATACATCATTGAGAGGTTCTTAATCAAATCCTTTTTCTTACCATACCCACGTCTGTGAGAAGGTTCTTTTGGTGCTAAGGAAAGCATTTTGGAAGGGACTAATGATTATTGGTTGATGCTATGGTTTATAGCGGAATCCGATAAGTTAGAGAAGAAAAAGGTTCGGCGCAACCTCGTTGGAGCAAGAAGCTTGAAGGGCTTAGGTACCTGGTTAGATTAGGCTTGAAGGGTCTATTGCTGTTCATATATCCCAACTACATTTTCTAGTAGATTATTGACCGCTTGGAGGGCAACGGAGAGGTTTTACACCGAGGGCTTCGGTTTCCTCGTCAATAACACATCATGTGTTGTCCTTGTGTTTGCATCTCTCTTCCCTTTATCTTTACCATTTAATTACTGCTGTGATTGTGATTATTTATGATTTAGATTGTTTATCAATTTTGTTATAAGCTTGTTATCATTTTCCGCACATACATTGTTTGATATAAAGTTTGAATTGGTAATTTGTTGTTTGGGGGTCTAAACGTTCATAGTATTTTCAACGCTATTTGAACTTTCATTCTCTAAGTCCTACAAACCCTAAATCCCTAAATCTTCTTATAAATATATTTTTCTTTTTCTTTTTTTGAACTATGTTATTTTCAGTGTGGGTTGAAGACTTGAAGTGTATGCACTACTTTTGGGATGTAAAGAACTTATCTCTATATGGATTTTATATTTAATATTATGCATGTTGAAATAGGTTGTATCACATTCGCGTCAACCCAACACGACCAATTTATAAAGCGTGTCAAGTGGGTCAGGTTCTGTCAACCCATCTCATTAACAAGTCGAGTTAAGGTTGAAGGATCATGATACGATTATTAAATGGGTTGGGATCAAATTAAACCATTTAGTTGAATACCCCTACCTCGACATGACACAATACAACACGCTAACCTGAATTTACACCCCTAAACGATATCCCTACAAATGTTTGTAAGGAGTATCTCATGACTTTAATCAATGCAAATATACCTGTTTTTTCCTATTTCAGCCTACAACCACTTTGGACTCTTGCTTTCTTGGGTATGATATTGAACATAAAGGCTACACGTATAATGATCCTATTCCCAAAGGACATAGGATAACTCATCATGTTATCTTCTGGGAACACATCAAAGCTTGATTATGTTGATGCAAAGAGTTGAGATTTGCTTCTTGAAGCTTAAATCAACCATAAAATGTGTCAGATTTGGAAATTGGAATTGCAACTGGCTTGAATTTAAGAGCTGGGGAAAGTTAGGGCATGCACTTCTAGTTCTCGTATCTTCAGTACTAGTTGTGCGAGCCAAAGAAGTTTAGAAATTTCTAATTTGTCACATTAGTTTAGAAGTTAGCCATGCCAGCAACAATTAACAGGATAATTAACTGAAATCTTGGAATTAAATCTGAACGTTTTAAATTTCAGAAACTAAAATTGAAACCATATCAAAGAAGGAAAGATATAATTTTTAAAAATAAATTAAAAAGAGCTCTCCTCCTCTCTCCCAATGCCTTGTCATATATTGAGTTGAAAATTCTACGAATTCTCCAACCGTAGTAGTCGTTGAAAGGGCGCACTTGACACATTGGGCCTGTAAAAGTCTTACACGCACATACTTAATTTCCATGAAATGAAGGTGGTTAGGTTAAACTCAATATTTCTCTTGCTTTTAGCATCACTATCTATCTCTTTGACCTTGTAATGGCTTTCTCATTTTGTGGACCTTAGATTATAAGTAGGTGCATGTATTTATACCTTACATATATGACACTACAATTTTTTTTTTCTAGAAAGATGACACTACAATATTTCGTTGTGGCTTAGACACATCAAATAGAGATAACACAAAGTGATAAGTTGCATAGATCTAGAAATTAGCAACAAGACAAACAAACAGATACATAAAGTCAGAAGGGTAAATGGAACTTTGTATCGATATGATTTTGTTAAAACAAGTTGGATTAATTTTCTACAACCACTTGATCCTGACATAATCATTCTCTTTTTCTTCTCCATGGAGAGAGAGAGAGGCCCAATTTTAAAAGAAAAAAATTGAAAAAGTATATATATATATATATATATTAAGTTTGCAACTGTTGAATTCTCAAGTTGTACGTTATTGATTCTCATCTAGTCCACAACCGTAAACATTTTACTGTCTATCGTTTACAACTTGCCACCTCAGCAGTCATAAAAAATTGTAACTCTAATCTTTATTAAGAATTAAAATTAGCCCCCCTCAAAAACTAAAATTAGCCCAAAGAAGTCAAAAATAAAAAGGTCACACGGTCCTTCCACAACAAAAACACGAGGAAAGAGAATTTTATCTATTTATTTATTTTTACAAATCTAAAATTGCTAACTATAGTAGCAGTAAGAGTATCTCCAACGGATGCTCTATCTCTATTTTTTAGAGATAAAATGCTACTGTTCACACCCCAACCGGTTCTCTAAACACAAAACTTTTCCAATTTTTTTTTTGAAGTTGCTACAGTAGTTCTCTTAATTTAGAGAACACTGTAGCAACTCCAAACCATTATTTTATCTTAAAAAAAATACCCAGCTGAATAAAAAAAATATTCTTTCTCTTTCCTCCTCTCTTCTTTGTTCATCTGTCTCTCTCTCAAACAGTAACACAATCTAAAATCAGAATAGAAACAACAGATCAAGAACAAGGAAAAATACAAATTTAATTAGAGCAACAAATCTAAAATAAAAACAAAAACAACATATCAAGAACATGAAAGCCTATCTAAGCTCCATTGTAAGTTTGTAACAACAAAGTGAATCGGAACAAGAGAGAGAGAGAGAGAGAGAGAGAGAGAGAGAGAGAGAGAAAAGGATAGACAGAGACCAATCTCTCTACCTACTATGTGTGTGTGAATGAAGTGAGATGAAGAAGAAAGAAAATAAAAAACTAAAATGCAAACATAGAGGAGAAGTCAAAAGATCATGGTCGGCTATGTGTGTGAAGTGAGCCGAAGAGGAAAGAAAATAAAAACAAAAAGGAAGCACAGAAGAAGAGGAGAGAGAGCGAGGTTCCGTAATCAAGTGGAAAGTAGAGATAAAAAAAAGGAGAGAATGGAGATATATGGGTATACGTGTGTGGTTGGGAAAAAACAAGAGAAAAAAAAAAAAGGAAACGTATGGATGAAAGAAAGGAAAAGAATAAGAAATGACCGTTTAGAAATATTACCACAATATTTTCACAATAAATTTTAAATAATTAACTAATATTGGTGAGTAAAAAAATAATTTCAACAATGGGTTCAAATTAAAACTAGTAACAACTTTTCACGTAAGATTTTGATGTGATTTTTGTGAAAGTATTGAGAAAAATGTTGTAAATATAACACTTTTCATTGAAAAATATAATTGTTGAAATTGAATATAAAAAAAAATAAATGATTATAAAAAAATTATAAAGAATGAATGAAGAAATAATATTTAAATGAGATAGAGAATGGGATAGAGAATCTGTTGGAAAATATATTTGAAAATGTGGATAGCTAAAAGGTAAAAGTCACTGTTCATTCTCCAAACAGTATAAAAATTTGGAGAATCTGCTAAAGATGCCCTAGAGACAACCTCATGAACAAAATGGAAGTGGAAAATCCTAACTGCCTTCTTTGCAACAAGCAAACTAAATCTCCTTGCCACCTCTTCCTCAAATGTCCTGTTGCCAAAGCTCTTTGTTTCGCTGCTTGCTAGGGTTTTAAGTCCAACCTTTTTAGGTAAGTGAATTCCAATCTTTTTTCTCTATATTTGGTAAGTGAAAAAAAAAACGGATAGAAGAAAGTCACCAAAGTGACTTTTTTACCTAAGCATTACCGTAATAGAATTCTATCTATTGAGTTTGATTCTACAGGTAAGGGATCCGGTGAGCCATAACTGATATTCCAAGCTTCCCAGCTCCCGAATGCCTAGTGGACATTGAACCAAAGTCGTGGGATTTTTCCCAAGTGCTTTACATTGGGAAGAAAACTTGGGACCTCCACTCACCAAACTACTTGAAAATAAGTTGAATAACCACTAAACCACCACCCTCGGTGGTGGGTAGAATTCCATCTCAAAGAAATGGTGATATATTTCTTTTTTATATCAAGGAAGATGTAATTAAATATAGGTTTTAAATTTTTTATATTTTTTTATGTGAAACTGGAAATTTCATTCAGATCATTTGATGCAACCTTATAATATCTTAAGGCATATGTGTTACTTCCACGGCCTTAATTTTACTTCAATTAATTTGTTAAAATTAAATTTATTACGATATACGTACAAACATATTATTTATTTCATTATTTTTCATTCAAGTCAACGAGGGAATATAAAGGATTAATTAAGTGGTTCGATCTTCAAATTAGATTCAGGTTGATTCAGAAAAAATTGCACCTAGTTTGAATCCTGCCCCTTTCTAAGAACTTACCCAAATAATTACTTAATTGAACGTTTTTTTTTTTTTTTTTTTAAAACACTTAATTAATCAAATGATTAAAGAGTTATAAACTTCTCATCAACCATTAAAAATAAATATAAATTATCTCTTGCCCTAATACTTGAAGGAGAATAATGCTACGTTCGCAATATTTTCACAATAAATTATAGACAACAAATTAATTCTTGTGGATAAAATAGTGATATAAATAATGAACGCAGAATAAAACCAATAATAGTTCGCTATTTAGGATTTGTTATTTATTGTGAAAATGTTGTAAATATAGTATTATTGAAAAAAAAATTAATTAAAAAAAAAAGGAGAAGATATTTTGAAATGAATAATAACCAAATACCAAATGCTGGGTTCAAAAAGGACAGGATTTGGTTAGACAGTCATTCCCATTTTTTCTACAAACCTTCTAATGTTGATGTTTATTTTGTTGGAGAAAAATTTGACATTTTTAGAGAGAGAATGAGAGAGATGCAATGTATGTTGAATAAAACAAGTCATTTATATCAAAGCAACACACCTCCCCATGGCACCCAACCTCCCGCCGTGTCGACAAAGAGCAGCTCAATGGTCCCCACCAATCAAACCCAGCCACTATCTCACCAAGACCAGAGTACTGGTCCCAATGACACGTGGACTACCAGCAATTATCCAATGACCACAACAGAGGACAATACAAGGAATGTCGCTAGAGAGGCAGAGTTGAATTTCGTACAAGTTGTTAGGACATATATGTTTTAACTTGTTTAAGAACATATGTCACTTAGTTATGTAAATTGGCTAATTCTTTGACAAAACGCACTCTGCTTGTAATTGGGTAGTTCTAGGTGTTTTTAATACTTCAAGAAACAATGTTTCAAGGTCAAATGTTGAAGTCATCAAGTCTGTCCAAGAGAAAGCAAGTAAAAAAAAAAAAATATATATATATATATATATATATTATTTTTTAAACAAATAAAAAGGATAAACTTTATTTTATTTTATTTTTCTGAGCTCAGGATAAACTTTAGAAATAAGTGTCTTTTGAATGTAAAGGGAAAAAAAAATTCTAAATTTTAGGAATTCTCTTTTTGAATTCAAAATGAAATTTATATTTGATATTTATGACTCTATTTTTAAACGAAGTTACCCTTCATTAATGAGTGTATTTTTGAACCACGCAAAAATCCAGTTGAAAGAAAAGAATTCTCTTTTATATATATATATTTGAAATTGTTGCACTATATCTTCTTTATCGATCCTACGAGCTAAATCTTTTTAATGTACATAGCCAATCAATCATTCATCCGCTTATCTCTCATTTGATTGATTTATTTCAAATTTTTCAAGATTAACAAATTTCTACTTTGGTTGTTGGGTTCTTTATTTATTTGTTTATTTTTTCAGATTTTAGATCAAATTAGTTTGTTATTAATCTTTTTCTTTGTGTTTAGAAAGTCCTAGATATTGTTAATAAGATCATATTCAAGCTTATTTCAGGTGAGCATTAAAAAAAATTAAGATAAGGTGACTTAATATTTATTTTAAGGGGTCAAAACAAAAAATAAAAATTTAAAATATTATATTTAATAATTTTTATTGCCAGTTCAGGAGTGGAGCCAATGGGTTATGACTCCTGACATAAATTACATGGGTCCTGGTCTGTCCAAAGCCCAAAATGTTGTTGGCTGCTGCTAGTGCAATTGTAATATCACAAGTCACAAAATGTAATTCCATCCTTTTTCCATGATCATTGCTTCAAGAAATTGAAGACTACTTATTAATGTTCTATTCATCTTCAGGCGTGTACACCAACACGGCACAGGAACATGTAAGACAACCATGGGCTTGTCTTCTTGTTATGAGATGTACACCGACGACTATAAATGAAACTTCCTTTGAACTAAATTTGACGACAATTTTAAACGATAGAATCCAGAGCCCAGAAAAATTAGGTTTTTTTTTTTTTTTTTTGAGATACAAATACGGTTTATGTACGGATATGATGCTTTCTTATTTAATCCAGCAAACAAATCCTGCGTTGCTATATTTTGGACTGTGGTTGACTATAAATGTCACTACTCACGAGTCAATTCTCTTCAATAATTTCAGCTTCTACTTTGAAGCTCTTGTTCCCATGTGAAAGTAGACAGTTCAGTGTTCATTTTAGCCTTCATTTCGTAATGTTCCAAAATATACATGACTTTTTGTATACTGTTGGCTTCACTTGTAATTAACTTTCTCTACTAATGGTCTGTTCTGATATCAATTCTTACTTTTGATTAGAAGATTACTGAATTAATTTAGCCTGTGATAAAATGTGTATTGTTCCCCATTCAGTAATTAGCTAGAAATACTTTTGTATCTCAAGGTTTCCAAAGCATGGAAGCTATAGGATATAGAAAATCTAAAAGAGACAGTTAACTCATGTTCAGGGTGTGACGAAATGAAACTATAGGGCTGTAGAAATCTGAAAGAGATTATCGACACATGTTCAGGGTGTGCTCAAATGAAGCTGTAGATCAATATCACTCTTCGTGTTGCGATAAATTTTGTATAAATATAATGTATCTTAGTTATGAAAATGATACCCATGAAAAATACTTTAAAAGTAGTATGAGAATGGCATAAAAAATGTAAATACAATGCACAGTCCCTAATTAGATTTTCCTTATATATTTTGATGTGCTGCTTTACCACTTCGGGCCATGAGTATAAAAGATGTGGCTGCACAATCGGCAAGCTGACCAGTTTCAAAGCTCGGTGATGAACCAGAAAAAAATGTGAGAACTATGAAGGGGAGGTGTAAACTGCCAAGATCCTTTGTCACAGCGCACAAGTCCCTGCTTGCCTCAGCCTTACACTGACCCGACTCTAATAACTTGCCAACAGCTCAAGTACTGGTAAGAATAATGGCTGATTGAATGCCCCGTGTCATCAGATAGCAAAGTGCCTCCCAAATTGTTTGGAGAATCAACCAGGAATGATGAACCAAATCATTCATATACCACACTGGCTGATTGAACATTATTAACACACTAGCACTTCTCTCACCTGCAATATTATCTTAGGTCATTAATGATCAGAAAAATGAATTTAACAAAATCATGCACTTGTACAAACAATTTTTTCTGTTACTTTAGAAACCACCACCTGCCTCTATAGCGAATGATAAACCTAATAACCAGCCATTAACATTCAAGCAAAAAAGATAGGGAAAATTGTAATTACAGATATGCATAACATCAATTGCCTAGTTTCCAATTCATGTGTATCTCGTTGACCTCATTTCTTCTTGACATCCATGACAAGCTACATTCACAATGCTAAATGGATCCTCATTGCTCAGCATTGTTGCATCTATGAACTTGGTAAAAAAATTTATAGACGAGGTAAATGATGTAGGGCAAATAGGTAGGGAGCTTTGTTATTCTAACATATGAAGCTTTGCAACCAA
Source organism: Quercus suber (assembly GCF_002906115.3). Classification (NCBI taxonomy): domain Eukaryota; kingdom Viridiplantae; phylum Streptophyta; class Magnoliopsida; order Fagales; family Fagaceae; genus Quercus; species Quercus suber. The sequence goes on along the minus strand of NW_027069781.1, from coordinate 375,160 downwards.
TGGAGCTTATCAAATATATCTTGCCCCAGAATGTAAGACATGGCTATCCGAGGTGCATCCTTGCTTAACAATTTTCACCAATATAATACTGTGCTTCTCCAATAGGCACTGTTTCTGCAGGACCAAAATGCTTTGGATGTCATGGGTTCGGACACATGAAAAATGAGTGTCCTACATATCTCAAGAGCATTAGGAAGAGCAAGGCACTTGCTGCAACTCTAAGTGACACTGAGACTGAAGATGATTCCGACAATGAGGATGACGGAATCTTAAATGCCTTCACTGCCACAGTCAATCCTACTGAAAGGATTGTTGAAGAAGTGGATGAAGAAGAAAAACTGGTGGAATCAAAATTTGAGAAAATGGATGATCAAGATGATATCCATTCAGCCTATAAGAAGCTTTATAAGCTCTCTGAAAATCATGAGAAATTATACAGGCTGGCCACCAAGAAGCTCAGTGATGTGGAACTTGATCGTGAAGAGTTGTCCACAAAGTTTGATGAGGCGAATCAAACTATTGGAGTACTGAGATTTGAGAACACCTTTTTGGCTGAGAAGACCAAGAAGCTTGAAGCAGAGCTGTTTCAAGTCAGAGCTCAACTAGAGAGGACTTCAAGTGCAAAGCTTGATGAGATGCTTAGCAATCAGAAATTTGCTTCGGATCGAACTGGTTTGGGGTATGGTATTTCTTTCTCAAATACTGCTTCTACTAGCAATACTGTTTTTGTTCCTCTTGCTAATAATACTGAAATTGAGAATACTGATGTCAAAACTGAATTAGCTTGTGAGAACTTAGACAAGGGTAAATCTATCTTAGGAGCACCCCCTAAGCAAGATAAGAAAGATGATAAAAACCCTAGGGCTAAGAAGGCTAACTCTCAAAAGCCTAAACAAAAGAAGCAGCATCTCTGTCATCATTGTGGAGCTGCCGGTCATACTAGACCAAATTGCTATAAGTGGTTAGCCACTCAACAGAGCAATGGTGTGATAGCATCTGGAAACCATAATCAGCTTCAATCCTCTCTTGCTCCTCTTGGAGATCTTCTGAAAGCCCTCATGTTCCTTTCGAACTTGAACGGGTTAAATTCTTCCCCCTCACCGCCGGTTTCACAATTAAGCAAGTGAGCTTTGTGGCTCTTGTTTATGATGAGTAAGATTAGGTTATCTCTTAAAACTTAACACTCATATCACTCTTTTTGACGGTAGGACTAGAAAATCCTAAGAGAAAGATATAAATAACCATCTTACCACTGTGCCCGCCAATCATAATATGACACCTGTATGCTTCGGCATAGCAAAAGTGCAGTGTCAAAGAATTCGTATGCTTCGGCATAGCAAAAGTGCGATGTCAAATGCTTAACATCTTGGGTATTTCTTTTCTCTCTTGTATATACCCATGTATGATATGCTAAAATAAAAGAAAATATGCAAAGAAAATAAAACGCAAAAAGATTAAAAATGCTATATATGTTGAAGCGATGTATTTAGGAGATGTGGGAGTTATAGGATGTACCTCGAAGGTGATAGTCCCCATCAAACAGTTATGATTTGTGGTGAGTTAAAGTTATTTTCTCATATCTCAGATCGTCATAACATTTATACACATATGCAATCTTGCGATTTTTTCACACACAACACGCAATATTCTTTGCTACTTTTGATACATGTGCAGGTAAATGTGATTTGGCCATCACAAAGGTTTTACATGTCAATGTATGCTCACTAAACTGTCATAACTTGTTTTTGAAATATAAAATTGTTAGACTTGTTTAGTTGTGTGTGTGTTTTGCATGATCCTTGTGCTTATTTTCTTGTTGAGAGATGTTTTTGAGAGGGTTATATGTTGAGTGGATCTTTGGTTGAGATGAGTGTTGGATTGCATTCATGTCTGTGTTTTTCCTTTCTCGAAAAACTGGTTTTTACTGTGTCTCGACACCTCCCTCGACACCTCCTCGATACCTGTCATCTGTCGAGCTTCTCAAGTTGTTTCTATCCAATCTCGACACCTCTTCGACACCTGATGGATCGATCGAGAAAGTCTCTGTCCCTCGATAGATTCTCGACACCTGATGGATCGATTGAGATTACTTATGCTGTTTGAGTCTTCTTTCTGACACTGTCTCGATACCTTGTGGATCATCGAGATTTCTTCTGTCTCTCGACAGCTTCTCGATACCTTGTCGATCGATCGAGTTCTTGAATCTGCTTTTGCCTTGTACCTCGATACCTCTCGATACCTGCATCTGTCGAAGGCTTTTCCTCGATACCTTCCTCGACAGCTTCCTTGATACCTCTCGACACCTCAGCTGTCGAGAATTACTGAGGTGCCTATTTAAGAGCAGATCGCGATTTTTCCTCATTTCTCTCATCTCACTTGATCTGTCCGTGGCTTTTCATCTTCCAACTTGGTTTTCTCACTCAAATCTTCAACCCCACTTGGATCTTGCTCATTCCTTGCTTCAATCTCTTGGTAAGATCACTTTTCCCTTCCTTTTTCATGCATTTCATTTTTGAAAACCTAGTTTTGGGATTTTCATAAAAAAAATTGGGTTTTTCAAAATTGTTGAGTTTTTCTTCAAATTTTGGGTTGGGTTTGCACTTAGATGATTTCAAAATGTCATACATTGCATTTCATTTGCATTATAATGATATTTACATGCATTTAGATGTGTGCTTTATGTTTGTGTGCTGCTAGGATTGGATTGGGCTGAGCCCATGATTTTTTTTCTTTGCATGTCACATGCTCATGCATTCCCATGCATACGTACTTGTTGTTCAACATATTTGATATATTTGAACTGTGTTGGGACTTTTCTGATTGTCTCCCTCTCTATCTTTTTCTCATTCTTTTACGTTAGTCGTGTCTATGGCACCCAAACGTAAATCTACTCCTGCTCGGAACCCTCTGCGTTCTGGAGCTTCTTCTTCTTCAGATACTACTCCTTTAACATTCGATTCCGTGATGGAGATGCTCATAAGGCATTTTCGGAGAACTTTTCTAAACGAGGTGTTCATTCGGAACGCCAAGTTATTCTGGCGGACTTCGCCGATACTGACCTTCCCTCTGTCATTAACAGTAGGGGATGGGGGTCACTATGTGACATCCCGATCACTTGCCCTCTCGTGCTAATACAGGAGTTCTACTCCAACATGCACGGGATTGATCTTTTAGTACCTCAGTTTGTTACTCGCGTTCGAGGTATGCGCATTCCTATCACACCGCAACTTGTTGCGGATGTGCTTAGGGTACCTAGGATAGAGTTTCCAGATTACCCCTCTTGTGAGCGTCTGAGGACTGTGTCCAAAGATGAGCTCATCTCTGCTTTTTGTGATCGCCCTGCTGATTGGGGTGAGCATCAGTTCACATCGTGTAGGCCTTTTGCTAAAGGTCCTAGATTCATTAACATGGTGATGACTTTTGTTCTCCATCCTCTTTCTCACTATTACTCTATCACAAAGCCTCGTGCTCGATTTTTGCTTTCTTTGCTTGAGCATCTTACCATAACTTCCCTTCTCACTTCATCCGATCTATCATAGAGGTCTATCTTGATTCGGCGTCCCGTGATAAGCTCATCTTTCCTTCTGCTATCACGCGGATTCTACGCCATTTTTCCGTTCCCTTTCTTGTATCCGACCACTTCACACACATCTCTGCCATAGATGCCGCTACCGTAAAACGTAGTGAGGCGCAGTTCAGGTCAAGACAGCCAGGTGCCACTCCTCCCTCCCGTTCAGCGCCATCCAGATTCGCTCCATCTACATCTGCTCCTTCTTCCTCTTCGAGCGATGTATCCCTTGGTGATATTATGGCGCAGCTGCAGCGCATGGACACTCGTCTTGATACACTCTCTGCTGAGTTGTATCAGGTGAATGATCGTGTGGGTCGTATTGCACGACGGCAGGCGATCATGGGTGGATTTGCTCCAGAGGCTACTCCTTCACCATCTACTCCAGCAGCGTCAAATTCTGAGGATGATGATGATGATGATGATGATGGGATGCTAGCTCTACCGATGAGATATCTACATGACACTCTACCCTTTGTCACTCGTGACAAAAAGGGGAGTAGTTTTGGGCTATGAGAGTAGTCATCTTAGGGGAGAGTTGAGTTAGTATAGGATATTTTTGATAGGGGAAGTGTTGTCATATTTTTGAGGGATGTAGTGAGGCTATATGTATTTTTTTATCTCTTAGATACATTGGTCTTGTATATGAGGTCCTTTGACCATCTTTACATACATTGTACTTATCTTTTTCTTATATATGTTGATGTATGTTTCTTTCACCTCTCTCTTCATGTGTTGTTTCTTTTCTATCTTTATACACATATTCTTTATACTTGTATGCAATCTAATTATTTCTGTTTCACACAAGATGCCTTGATGAGTTTTGTTTAAAGTGTTTCAGAAATACAGGTTGTCAAAGTCTACTTATCATAAGCTCTCTTCTTGCAAAGTTTTTCAAGAGTTTGTGTTATGATAGATTTTATTGTATTCAACAAGTGAATATGAGTTGAGTGATTTATGACTTCTCTCATATGCTCATTTGTTTATTGTGGTTTTGTCACGGATTGCCAAAGGGGGAGATTGTTAGGACATATATGTTTTAACTTGTTTAAGAACATATGTCACTTAGTTATGTAAATTGGCTAATCCTTTGACAAAACGCACTCTGCTTGTAATTGGGTAGTTCTAGGTGTTTTTAATACTTCAAGAAACAATGTTTCAAGGTCAAGTGTTGAAGTCATCAAGTCTGTCCAAGAGAAAGCAAGTTGAAGTGCACAGTTTTTAAATCTCGACACCTCTCGACAGCTACCTCGACACCTGCTATCTGTCGAGATTTAAAAAGTCAGATTTCCAATCTGATTTTCTTGGGATCCGTGAATATGTTTTTGGGCCTTCTTTTCCTCTAACCCTAAACATATAAAAGGATTATTTTAAGAGCCGTTTTGGGTGACACAAGTTGCATTATCATTGAGCAATCTCTATTTAAGCAAATTGTGATTAACAGATGAAGTTCTTGACCTAGTTCATCTTCCATCAAGAAGTTGCTGTGTATTTGCACCATAGGGTTTTGTAACCAAGCATCTTCTTGCTATTCATCAGAAAGGATGATCTGAAGAACTTTGCAGCCAACCATTCTTCCTCAGTTGGTGTTCTGAAGTCGCGTACTTGGATCCGCGCATTAGTTAGTCACGTACTTGGGAGCCGTGCATCAAAGGTGGAGACTGTCACTACAGATCAAGTCCAATTGGGTATTGGGGTAAGGGTTCAACTGTAGGTTGGTAAGGTACTTGGGATTCATTTACTTGTAACCGCTTGATTTGATAATAGTAGAGTTTCGGGAGTGGTGACCTGAAAATCACCCGGTGGGTTTTGCCATTAGGGTTTTTCCCAT